>NW_026623911.1:114375-133221 GCF_030028575.1 Malurus melanocephalus | reverse complement strand
GCAATTTTCTTTGCAAGTGTGACTGACAAACTCAAACTCTGGTAGTGAACAGCCTTTATTCATCCACCTAAACATATTTTACCTTTTAAAAAGGATAACAAACTGTATTGGAATCAGTTTTCAGAACCCAGTTTCTAAGTCCTAAACTGAGTCTGAGAATCTTGTTGAACAGAATTTCTGATCCCCTAAAATTCCTTGTGAAAATTCTAATATTATGACAGAATAGCTTTTTGAATTTTATTACTGAAATACTATCTGTCACTGCTTAATTCATAGCAGAGATGCAGTGCTGTTAAAAGTCTAAACAGCACTTCAACAAAACAATGGGTAGCGTATAGGAGCCAGCACATGATACTTACTCTTTGGACATTTCTTCCAAACATTGGCTATAAAAAGCTTGCTGCCAAGATCTAGGGTCCTCACAGAGCACAAGTTTGAGAGGAATTGACCCTGCTTGAAGTAAGCAATGATTTGCCATTTCTTCTCAGGATCAACTCTGCCATGARAGCTGACTGCTGTAGTCAGGAGCTGGCCTTGAGATGTCCTAAGACCTCTTCCTGAATTGCTTTCTCTGTGTGTGATGTGTGGCACACTGGTCTTAAACCTCCTTATAGCTCATTTTCCTGAGACTCAGGGTGTAAGGGTGGCTGCAGATGTTGCCAAGTGCTAGTGCCTTCAGAAGCAGTGCTTAGGTCTCAAAACACCTCTTTTCTTCGCATTTTGTTTTACGGCTATTCAACAAGTTGGTTCTACTTCTGCYAATACAAACTTTTCTGGCAGTAATGTGTTCACTCTGTCTGCCTTTATTAATGTTACACAAAAAAATTTCTACACCAAAACAAAACCTCTAGTCTGAACTTCTAGGACATACGCTATTTCTACTGCCATGTAGTAGGTTTCAATAAATGGAGAAGAGGATTTTTTTCTTTAACATAGTCTTTAAATGTTTTCTTTTAATAATTTTCTGTATATCTGCCTCTAAGTTTATAGTTGCATAAGTATAATTACTCATGGACACTTACTAGCCAATGATTTTCACTTCACTTACTCTGAATACATATCTACACTATAATTTTTATCTTTTTTAATATAGTGTGATTTGTACTATTGACAATATCTAGGTGGAAGATATTCTGCAAAGCATATATTCAAAGAAGTGCAAGTGAACCATAACTTTAAAAGATGTGATTCCACCAATTTCCCTTGAAAGCAAGATTTTTAAATAACCCAATATTTAATGAATTTTGAATTCATTATTTAAATGGTCAAATACTACTTTTCTAGATTCGTCCTCTGTATTTAACTCTTTGCCKGAATTTCAAAATCAGACAGAAACCCTTCACACCTTCCAATACYCCTAACTTTAATGTGAAAGTAAAATTGTAGCTCAATTTAAGTTCTCAAGCAAAGCCTATGTCATCATTTTCCACCTCTGGAAACCAGTGGGTTTTCCAACTCACTCCAAAATCCAGTTCACTGGTATTAAATTAATGGCTCATGAATTGTAGTTTAAATAGCATGTAAAATTACATTGCATTAAGTTACAGCAYATCCACTGTATAAGTGGCTAAAGAAAAGGAAGGTGTCTTCTTACATTTCTCTAAGAATTTTGGGAAAAGAGGTTCTGCTTTGTTTGGTTTTGCTAGAAACAATAAAAAAGTTCTTAAAACCTATCCATTACTGACAGTATGTCAAGCTCCCAAATACAGCAGAAAAAATTGGCAGTCACAGAAGAGGAATGTGGCTGGTCAGATTTTTTTATTTTTTTTTTTGCATAAACATGATTTCTTCAATGACTACCAAATTCAAGACCAAAATTTCTTTGGAAATAAAGATAAAGGTAAATTTTAAAACCAAAAGGTATTTGGGTCAAGCTCCCAAATACAGCAGAAAAAATTGGCAGTCACAGAAGAGGAATGTGGCTGGTCAGATTTTTTTTTTTTTGCATAAACATGATTTCTTCAATGACTACCAAATTCAAGACCAAAATTTCTTTGGAAATAAAGATAAAGGTAAATTTTAAAACAGAGTATCTTGTCTACTTTGATGATGAACTGCCTCTAGGTGGAAACAATAAATATGTACAAAAAGGAAAGAGAAAGCCAGCACAGGGAATTCTAAATGAGATTAGCATAATTAGATAGGATTTACACTTATTTTTGTATTAAATGCTTAATAATTTTTAATAACATTGTCATCTTAGTTTGTGAAAATTAGCATAATACTTTCTTGCTTATATTTCTGATCATCAGTCATACAAATCATAACCCCCCCTACTTTTAATGAATGGAGTAGGTTGACAAAGGACATATATTGTTTGCAAATGTGCAATGTAATCTATAAATAGCTGTTGATATGATCAATATAATGAAATAGTAGGATGATAGAAAAAATAATTTTTCCAAAGAGAATTCGAGGAAAATTTCATTTTCTACTGTGGAGAGCAAGATTGAACAGACAAAAGTTTCTAAAATAACCTGTTGAAGTCTGTTGCCATCATCTCCTAGCCATTTGATACAATCAAAGGCAGCCCAAAAACCTGTCAAAACTGTGAGCCATTCTATACCTGCAAAAAATCAGTGACACATGTCACATGTTCTTTGTCAGTCACTCTGAGTTGTTGTTGTGTGTGATTTGTKTAGTTTTATAGTTTATGCTAGTCTGTCAATGATAGCTGGTTGTTTCATTTTAGTTGAAGAGGGGCTGGTTGGTTAGATTATAAATGTCTTAGGAAGCATCTACTCACATAAAAGGAACATGCTGAAAATATGAAAACATAGCAGTGCTTGCTATGAAAATATTTTGSAATAAAGATTTCATCATGGCTGTGAATATCAGCAACATTATGAGTTTCCAGTTGTTTCAAATGCTTCACAGAAGATACGTTCAAGTTGAAAAAAAACCGTAATAAATACCAACATTTCTCCATTTCTGAAACTGCAATTTTTAAATTCTTCCATGCATATAACAAATGTTTCAGCATAAAATGCACCCTACCCATTTTTTATGTTGCTTAAAGCTATAGGGAGGCTGAGAACATAAAATACTTTAGGATACCAGCATTAGAAAAACACTATACGAGGTTATATGGAAAATATATTGAGTGTATTCAGGACTTGGTTACACACCATAAAGCATATACTCTGGAAATGCACGAAGTGATACCATTATATTCATTAAATAACACTAGTAAAGATAGCAATAGTGATAAGGATAGTTGTATAATTTTAAAAGTATTTATTGGACTGTCTGGTTTTGCTGCTGTTTATCCAAACCTCATTCAATTTGCAAACTGGAAGCATGCAGCAGTGCAGGAATAAGCTATTTATTCTACTCCAAAGCTTTTTTTTGTTTGKTTGGTTGGTTGGTTGGTTTTGGTTTTGRTTTTTTTTTTTGTAAATGCTTGCTATTAATACTAAGAGAAAGAAAATTCTGACAAGGTGAGCAAGAGGGTGTTTGTAGGTATATGTGCTGAACATTACTTGAACAGATAAATTGCAAAGTACTCAACATTACTTTTATGAAAATAAAGGAAAACTTAGTTTGGGTATTTATTAAAACCTTAGATTGTTGAATTCTTGAAGCATTTGACTGTGATAGTTTTCTAAAAGATTTTTTTACTGTCAAATATTTCCATTAACCCTTGGCAAATACCTCTTATATGAAACTACCAGACAGAAATGGTTTTCTTTCTTAATTGTAAATCATTGTGTTGGTTTTGCATGGCCTGGTTTTTGGTAGCAGGGGTCCACAGAGATGGCTTCTGTGAGAAGCTGCTAGAAGCTTCCACCATTTCTAACACAGCCAATGCCTGATGGGTCTGAAGATGGACATGCTGCTGGCCAAGGCTGAGCCAATTAGAGATGTTGGTTAGGCCTCTGTGATAACATATTTAAGACGAAATCAAAACTAAGTGGGGATGAAGTTGCAATTTTCCAGCCAGAGGATGAGGTGAGAACATGTGAGGGAAACAACATGAAAACATCAAGGTCAAAGGAGAAGGAGGGGGAGGAGATGCTCCACAGACCAGAGCAGAGATTCCTCTGCAGGCTGTGATGACCATGGTGAAGCASGTTGTCCCCCTGCAATCTGTGGGGGTCCACAGAAGATCCAGAGCTCCACTCACAGCCCTTGGAGGAGGGGCCCACGTCAGAACAGGTGGGTGCCTGGAGGCGGCTGTGGTCCAGTGGGGACCCGCTGGAGARAGAGAACCTCTGCTTCCAGGCTGGAGCAGCCTGGCCTTGGAGGACTGAACCCCATGGAARAGTGATCCACACTGCAGTAGTTCTGGGAGGACTGCCTGTCTGTGCGAAGAATTCACATGGCAGCAGTTTTGGGAGAGCTGCTGCTTGTGAGATTGGAACCACACAGGGGGAGTTCACTGAGAGCTCTCTCCCATGGGAAGGACCCCACGGTGCAGTAGGGTAAGGACTCCCCTCCTTGAGCCAAGCAGAAAAAAACCTTGGATGACAAACTGACCAAACCCCTCAGACCACGTCTCCCTGTGCTGTCAGTGTGAAGGAAGGAGGGGTTTGGGGCGATAAAAAGACCTTTTAAAGGACATATTTTACTTTTCGTTATCCTGCTCTGATCTTATTAGTAATACATTTACTTAATGTCTTCAAGTTGAGCCTGTTTTACCTTTGGACTGTTTTCTCCTGGTCCTTATCTCAACTCCTGAGCCCTTCATTAAATTTTCTCTCTTCTGCTCAGGGGAGGGTGGGTGAGTGGCTTTCATGGGTGCCTGATGTTTGGCTAGTGTCAAACCACAACAACCATGAAGAAAAGCTTCTTTTCTGTTTGATTTAGGTTTATTCCTTATGGTTAGAAAGGCATTCATTAAAGGGCTGCTGGTTAAAACTCACATATGAAGCTCACTGCAATTTCAGTAAAGTTCTCACAAAGCTGAAGCATGAGAGACAATAACCAATCACTGAATTTCTCATCTGGCCACTAAGAAATACTACAATACTTTATATGACTAGGACTAATCACAGGCGAACACCTTCCTGATGTCTCATAAATTCCTCTAGAAAAACATAATGTTGGAACAGACTATAGCTGAAATACTTTGAACTAACACCACATTGAAGTGTGTACTGTTTCAAGAAAGCTTTTGTAAACTGTCAAACACTGGGAAATTTGTAGGCACAGCTCTAGTCTAACTTGGTGTCTGTGAGGTATTAATATGTGGGGATTTTCTTTTAGTGCTCAAAATTTCACATTATAAAAATCCCAAACTCCTCAAAGATCTTTCAGGTTCCCACAAAGGCTTTCAAATAAATGAGAAGCTGGGAATGTTGAAGCTGTTTATTTGACAAAGTGAAAGATAAGGCTTATGTATAAATTATGGGGCTTTTAGGATGGTTTTTTAGGATATTTTTATGATTCTTGAAAGCTGTTTACAACAGTTTTAAAACTGAATAGAGACTCAGCTCCTTCAATTTTTTGTTTATTTTTTTTAGGTGGAAATGTCGTCATCTGTTGACAAGTTTACAAAGTCAGATTTTACAGCTTTGCAGAAGTGCACCTGATTTTTGTAGCAACACACCTGAAGAGAATCAGACAAGAGGTTTTTCAAGGTGGTTCAACCTGCTTTTCTCTGACACTTTTTCTGTGTATGATCCCACTGCAATTTTGCTTATGATTATCTTTCATACTGTGATTTCTATGGCAAGATCAGACACTCTTTGCTTTAAATGCAGAAGCATTGAAGCATATCATGGCTGAAGATCTTTTTTCCTTGTGTCTCTCTACCATGTGACTGATTTATCCCCTAGAAAGGGAAAGCAAGTTTGAACAGCCTGTTATCCACTTTGCATGCATAATACCCAGGTTTATGTTGTGTGCTCAGGTTTGAATAGCTGCTACTGTAGGAAGTTACGCTAATTAGTTTTAGAATTTAATCATTTGTGAAGGAGCTCAAGCTATGACTTCATCAAAGATGCAGATTTGTTGGAAGTGGAAACATAAAAATTCCAAACTGAGCCATTGTCACGATCCGCTTAACCCCAGCGGGAATCGTGATGGTTCATTATCAGAATCTCAGAGTGCAAAAGAATACGAGGGGCAAATATATATATTTTAAATAATCAATAATAATTTATTTTGATATTTTGCGATAGAAGAGGGTGAGAGAGAGAGAAAGAAAGAGAGAGAGAGAAAAAAAGAGTGGGTTGTATAGCTACCAAACGGCTCCGACGAATCMGCGCAGTCCAAATTTCATAGGTTCGCCATTGCGGGGTATCCCCATCAGGGTCTTCTCGGAGAGACTTTTTATAGTCCTTTTGAAAGCGGGTGGCAGCAAGCCAGGGGGTTGCGAAGCATGGAAACCTGATGGAAACTTGTGAAGCATGGAAACCTGCAAAGCATGGAGAAGTCGGCCGAGCGGTGGGGAAAGAATGTCCATTGTTCCATGAGGTGTGCAGTATGGGGTCRCGCCGCTCTCTTTCCGTCTCCACGTCAGAAGCAGCGCAGCCATCCATGGTTGACACGTTGTACCTTCCAGCCTAGGAGCTGGAAATCTGGCAGTCATCCCACTTTGATCAGGCTCAGACTCCTTTAAGCAAAAAGTCCCCCTTTCTTCCCCTCGGGGTTCTCTTTTTTGGGGTGTTCAGTCTCAATCCATCTCGATGATCGTGAGACAGTCAAGGATCTTTAGTACGGTCTCTTACAGCCATACAGCCAGAATATCCTTGAAGACTTGCAGACCTATCTGTTCTCAGAGCTCCTCTTTTCAAACAAAAAGTAGATTCCAAACAAAATTCAAACAAAGAGACAAGAAGCAACGTTTTTTATCATTATACTTAGAATAAAGTAGCTACTATGGAGAGTTTCTTACAGAAATGCACCCTTCAATCAATGTCTATAATGTCATAAATGTGATGTAAATGCACAGAGAATACTTGCTCACCACTTACCAGAATATCCCTAGATTAACATGCCAGACTTCAAAGGAAGAAATTTTCTACTTAACATAAAATTAAAATTGATTGCCAAACATTTTGCCATGGGATGTTTTGCCTGAAAAACATGCAGGCTTTAAAAATTAAGAAATAAAAAATACACTGCTTTGGGATAACCATTGGAACACAAGGGACTTAGTAGAATTTCTAACAGAGAAACTTCCTGAATTATGGTTTTTGGAGGTAAAGAAAATATTTCTTGTACTTGTCTCTTCCTATTTTCCTTCTCTACTGCTTTGCTAGTTGTCAATGTCTGAGATGATCTAGGTATCTGAGTAGATGCAGCTTTGGTCTTCTTTTTTTAAGGCTGGGTTGTCACAGAAAAGATAGGTATGTTGTGAATGAGAAGAAGAATATTTGCTGGAAAAGCAAGAAATATGGAAACCAGATTTTGTTGTAAGAGTACCTGTTTTCATTGTAAAAGCATAGAGAAATCTTAGAATCAACTGAGATTTATTGTGACTGTTCAGCTTTACAGAACATTTACATTTAAGTACATCCTTACATGTACTTTTACATTTAAGTACATCCTTAAAGGTCTTGTTAAAAGATAGGAGAAAATACAACAACTCAAGTTTTCGTGATCCATAAGTTTTAGTTCAGGTTGAAATCAATTTATTTACTTCTAGTGAKAAACAAAATAATGGAAAATACAGAACTCTATACAAAAAAATACGAAATGCATAAGTTTCTAATTATGGGCCAAAATTTTAAAAACTTTAACTTTCTCAGGTGTCTGTCCAAGTAGTCTAATTCTAAAGCTTCATTACAATACAGCCACATGCAATTCCACTGCTGCATTATAATAAGAATACATGTTCAAATGTAAGAATATGCTGTATTTGTGTTGGTTAAGCATGAAAAATACTGCTACTACATTTGCTAAAATATTGTTTCAATGTGGAGTTTTGTTTTTTGTTTTTTTGTTTTTGTTTTTGTTTTTGAAAATTTGCTTCAAATAAATAGCTTCAGTTTTGGTATTTGAATCAAAACTGTAAAAGCAATTTTCAATCTGAAATAGGGTTTTCCATTTTTTTTAATGCAGAAAGGAAACTAAAGAATAATTAGTTTAAAATACCTCAGAAAACTGATATTTAAATAATATCTATGTTCCATGTGTAACCTTTGATAAGGATTGTGAAGGAACATATTGATATAGAGAATATTGCAATAATTAATCTCACAATGATGGGCTTCATTGAAATATAATTTATTTCAGTAACTTTTTGCAGTTTCCAGATCGAAAGCAATAGTATTACCTGGTTTGGACCCAGTATCTGTATAGGTTTAAAAGAAAATATTATTTCAATATCATTACAAAAACACTTTAAAATGAACACATACTCAAAAAACCTCCAAAAGTGTAACCAAAGAAAAACACAAACCTAAACCCAAACCAATTGGCTCATATGCTTTTGGACTAAAAATATTTTTCTGTATTTTCAATATGTGAAGTCATTTCTAAGACATCTTAAAGATGTATCTACAAAATACAAGGGGGCTCTAATTTAGGCATAAATATGTGAATAGTAATCAAATAAAAAATGGTAGGTCAGTGAAAAACCTACCTTATTCATACAACACCTTCCACAAATTACTCAGTTCATGGCACAAATTAAGTGTATTAAACTTTCTCATTTTATCTTGCTTGGGGTAATGATAAAGAATGTACCATCTGAAACTAATTAAAGGGAAAATCTAAACAACAGCAAAATCTAATAAATTTTAGGCAGTACTCACAGGTATGTGTTAGGAGAATTTTTTGAAAAAGATAATTTAACCCATGTCAAACGGTGAAACTTTGCTCAAAGGAGATCTGTCTTTRCCCAAACTAAAAATGGGATCTATAGCCTGTGATACAGAAACAGCTATAAATCACAGCAGTTCACTTTTTTCTTACTTGCTCTGCAACCAATACCAGCAGGGACAATATAGCAATCATGTTAGATATACCAGTGGAGCTCAATGTATTGCTGGTAGTGCACATTTCCTCCCCCAGTCACGAGTCAGATCCAGCTATTCCTGAACCCCTGATCAAATCCACCAGGGCTGTAAGATGGTTCTTTGAGACGCCATTCCTAACTCATGCCAAAGGACCAGAGCTTGGGTTGTTTGGATAATAAAACATTGTCAGGGTAAGGCCTGTTTGTTTCCAACCTAGTTACGTTTTGAACCTTCTTCTACTGAAAACTATTCCTTATCTAGAGAATACATAGCAGTTGCAACTAGAAACTGGCTGAGAGAAAGTGTCGGAGTTAACCATTTGTCGAGCAGYGGGAGAAATGCATAACGACCACCAGAGATGATCTGCAGAACTTGTTTATTCCCTCAGCAACCATGGCTTTTATGCCCATATTCGCTAACGGTAATCAACCTCATACATATTTCAAAAACTGAGCTCCTTATAGGCTACTTTAGAAACAATGCCTTTATGGCAAACTTTGCCGTTAGCCTCTCAAGCTAGCCCCATTATGTCGTTAAGTTCACTTAACGAGTCTGTCTTGGGAATTCCGAGGGGACAAAAGACCTCTTGTAACYTTCGGCTCCAGCAACTGCTTGCAGCTGATGGCTGTAAGCAGCTTTTGGTTATGCTGAGGTCGGGCAATTCCAGAGTATTCCACATGTCCCTTATCGCATAGCCAGCTTTTAGAAAGGCTTACCAGATTTCCCCTGTTTTCTTTTAGCAAGGTTGAGTTAGCTTGAAAAGCTTGTTGAAGCAAACTGTTAAACATTTTCTGGAAACAAGCAAAAATACATGGCAACAACAATAAAGCAACAAATTTAACTCTAACTATAACCAAGGCGTGCGGTATGATCCTTCGTGCCCCAGGCCTTTGAGCCACCCATATAATTGTTTTGGGCTGCGGTGGCATCCAAGCAGCAGTTCCTGTTATACTCAGCCCCACCAATATTGCCCACACCACTTTCATTATGCGATTTAAGGTGAGCCTTTCTGTTGAAAGGTGAGGAGAGTACAATCCGCGGTGTCCTTTTCTTGATCCTCACTTAGTCTCGCTCCGCTGGGTTTAGGCTCAGGTGTCCTAGTCACTGCTACCTTGGTCCATTTCGCCGGCTCCCAAAGGGGTCCTGTGGGAGAAGAAACACAAAGATACCCCCGACCCCAGTATAACACTTTTGCTGGCTCCTGCCAAAGGCCTGTTCTCAGATCCCGATGCCTGACCCAAATTTCCAGATTMTTTTCCTTTTTAGTCCATTGATGGTGTTTAGTGACAGCAGGCACCTTATCATCTCCAAAGACACATAGGTAATTTAGGACAAAGAGACATTTCAACAACCTTCCCTGGGGGTCCCCCACGTCAGAATGTTTTTTCAAATATCTTTTTAAAGTCCCATTTGCTCTTTCTATGATGGCTGGTCCTGTGGGGGAATTAGGGATCCCTGTTTTGTGGATGATGCCCCATTGGCACAAAAATTGTTCAAGCCTTTTGCTGCAATAGKCTGGCCTGTTGTCTGTCTTGATTTTTTGTGTGGTTCCCATTACGGCAAAGCAACTGCTAAGGTGTCGCTCAACATGGACGTCCTTTTTGCTGGTCTGTGCTGTGGCCCATATAAAATGACTATAGGTGTCCACTGTAACAGATACACATTTGAGCCTTCCAAACTCTGGTACATGCGTGATATCCATCTGCCAGATTTCATTTGCTTCTAGTCCCCTAGGGTTAACCCCCAGACCCAGGCCACAGCCTCCGTTGTGATGGCTACAAATGGTGCATGCTCTAACTATTGCCTTTGCTTCATCAATAGGGATCTGGAACTCTCGGTGTAAACCCCTTGCGTTTTGATGGAACATTGAGTGTGCCTCCCTTGCTAACACTTGTTGGGGTACAGGCGTTGTCTGCGCTGTTGAGACGAAGTTATCTGCTCTCGCATTTCCTTCTCCTAGTCCTACGTCCCACTTGTGACTTCTGATGTGAAGAACAGCGAATGCCTGCTTCCGCAACTTAATTGCTCTTTGCAGTTCTATAAACAGTTCGTGTAACCTTTTATTCTGTACTTCCCGGATGGATGCATCTTCTATTCTTTCATATACCCCAGTTACGTACAAAGAGTCCGTTACGATGTTAAGGGGCTCAGTTATATTCATCATAGCCCACACCACAGCTGTCAGCTCCATGGTTTGTAGTGAGTCCTTTTCAGTGGCAGCAATAACTTGTTGTTTCCACTGCTCCTTCTCTTTCCAGGTGATTGCGGCAGTCCTCGTTCTTCTTCCTTCCTTCTGTAAATGCAGTGATTGCATCTGGCAGCGGAACTAGTGACCTTTTGGGACGCATCATCCATCCCCACTGCCCCAGCCATTGTAGTGGTGCATTTGGAATCCTATCCATGGCTATCACGCATCCGGCTCCCAGCAGGGCCTCTTGTAATTCCACACTGTTGTTAAGGTACCACGTTAAGGTGTCTTTCTTCATTGGGATCCAGATATGATATGGCTCCGTACCCGTGACTTGCAATGCTCTTTCCCTGCCTTTCTTTATCAGTTCAGCTAACATTTCAATTTTTTGGAAGAGTATTTTATTTTGCTGTAATGGGGGGAACAACCATTCCAGTACCCATATCTCCCCCGTTTTCTTTTGTTGTTGTTGTTGTGTTAGCGCTCCTAGCAAATATTTTTCTCCACACCATATTGTGAGATTTATTGGCAGTTCTGGATCTCGTCTGTGTACGCTTCCAGTAGTGACACAGTCCATCATCTGGTTTAAAGCTGCCTGTTGATTTTCAGTAACAGTCACAGGTGATGTAGGGTCCGTACCTTTAAGTAGAGGCCGTAGCTTATCTAGGAGTTCATTGGGAATTCCCACCATGGGCCCCAGCCATTGCAAATCTCCAAGTAATTTGTGGGCCTCATGTAAGGTGTTTATTTCAGTTTTTAGGTACAATTTCTGTGGTGTAACAATACTGTCCRTTAATGTCCAACCCAGGTATTTCCACGGTGCTGACAACTGGATTTTCTCTGGAGCAATTACTAGTCCCTGTGCCTTTAGCGCCTCATGGATGGCTTGTACTTGAGTGCTAGAAAACGGCTGCTCTTGGGCAAAGAGAACATCATCCATGTAATGATTAATAATCATGTCAGGCTAAGCTTGTCGTATAGGGCGCAACACGTTGTCCACATAGAGCTGACAAAGTGTGGGACTGTTGCGCATGCCCTGTGGTAGCACGACCCACTGGAACCGTTGATCGGGTCCTTCTCTATTTAGCGCAGGCAATGTAAATGCGAACTTCATTGCGTCTTGTGGATGTAGCTCAATAGTAAAAAAGCATCCTTAAGGTCTACTATTAGTAATGGCCAGCTGCATGGCAGCATGGCAGGATTTGGCAGTCCCGGTTGTAAGGCTTTCATGGGTTTCATTTGGTTGTTAATTGTCTTCAAATCGTGTAATAGTCGRTATTTCCCTGGCTTCTTCTGGATGACAAAGATGGGGGTGTTCCACGGGCTTGTAGAAAGCTTTAAGTGTCCTTGGTCATATTGTTCTTGCACTAATTTATGTGCCTGTTCAAGACTTTCCCTTTTTAGCGGCCATTGCTTAACAAAAGCTCAGTTTTTATCGGCGGGTACAGACAGACCATGCCGTCAGGCCGGGTCTGTGAGCCTGTCTGCTCTTTTCTGGGTAGTGCCGGAGGGAGTGCTCTGGCCGTGCCATCATCTGGGCACGCCCCGGCAGCAGCCGGCAGGGCGGGCTCCGGTGTCCAAAAGTCCTTGAAGGGTTATTGGTTCCCCTCAATATCTTAGCATGATGTTGTACTTAGGCCGGTCACTTAAGCTCATGGTTAATAGTGCAAGCCCTCCCGTGGAGCCAAATCCTCAGTCTCCATGTGTTTGCTGTTGCTGTGAAGGTAAAGTCTTTGTCATTTGTTCCAGAGGGACCAGTTGGGCAATCCTCTGGCCCTTCTCAATCCGTAATGGGGGGAACGGGGTGTACACAATAACATAAATTTCCCCTATATAATCTGCATCCATGACTCCCGATAAAACAAATAGTCCCATCATGGACGCGGATGAATGACCTAAAAGCAAGGCTCCCATTGCTTGTCCATTAATTACAATCGGTCCCTTTATTCCGCTGGGGACCCTCTCAGGTTTGGATGTCATTAACGTTACAGTCACTGAGGTTGCCACATCCAGGCCGAGGCTCCCTGGCGGTGGCAGGTTGCAGGCTGGCTGTGCTGGCTATTGAATTGCAGTGCTGTGGCGGCCAGAGCCGGAGTTCGGATTGGGTCCGGGACCGGGTCCGGGACCGGGCAGTGGCAGCGGCGGGACTTGGGAGCTCTGGCGGCGGCCCCGCCCCAGCGGCAGCGCTGGGCCCCTGGGCGCTAGCCGGGCAGCGCGGCGCCAGGCAGCCCCTTGCTGGCTCCCGCCCGGCTGTGCTGCTGTCTCTGTGTGTGTGGGCAGGACAAAGCGCCGCTGCCTCTGCCCACCCCGCGCCACTCCACTYCACTCCCACGCGCGGCGGGGCCGCCGTCTGAGGAGGCTCAGGGGGAGTTTCACTAGCTGGTGGCGGCAGCTTAACTGTAGACACAGCAGGGGGTAAGAGGCATATTCCCGGTTTTTCTTCTGAGCTRTATTAGCCTGGCAGACTGTCTTTTTCTCTGCCTGATACTGTAGCAATTCGTCATGAACCACTCTCCATAACCTTCCCATTCTTTCAGCCGTCTTATCATCATCTGATAAAGCATTACAGATTTTATCACCAAGTTTTCTCCATTCCTTATGGAGATCTATACCCTTAATTTGCCGCTTTTTTAAAAAGCAAGTAAATAAATTATATGCCGCTTGCCTTTCCATTCTCAGCCGTCAGCGCGTTGTTTTGCAGCCTCCCAAGGTCGCGGTGGCATGTTGTCGGCCGGGACTCTCGGATGAGGTCGCCGGGGGCACAGTACCGCGTTCCTCTCTTTCGGTACTTTTGCCGTCCCGGCTGCTTTAAGGACCCTAATCCACTCACGGCCCGACCATGGTCGTTGGTGTCACGTCCTGCGTAAACACTGACTTCTCCGATCATGTTGGGATCACCAATTTGTCGGAGTTAACCGTTTGTCGAGCAGTGGGAGAAATGCATAACGACCACCAGAGATGATCTGCAGAACTCGTTTATTCCCTCAGCAACCATGGCTTTTATGCCCATATTCGCTAACGGTAATCAACCTCATACATATTTCAAAAACTGAGCTCCTTATAGGCTACTTTAGAAACAATGCCTTTATGGCRAACTTTGCGTTAGCCTCTCAAGCTAGCCCCATTATGTCGTTAAGTTCACTTAACTCTAGTTAAGTCCACTTAACGAGCCTGTCTTGGGAATTCCGAGGGGACAAAAGACCTCTTGTAACTTTCGGCTCCAGCTACTGCTTGCAGCTGATGGCTGTAAGCGGCTTTTGGTTATGCTGAGGTCGGGCAATTCCAGAGTATTCCAYGTGTCCCTTATCGCACAGCCAGCTTTTAGAAAGGCTTGCCACAAGAAACAAATCAGGGTTTTGATCCTTATGACAGAAGTGAGAGCAAAGAAATACTGTTAGCTGTTTCGTTCAGCATTTAACATACTCAGCGCTTATGATTTGACATCCTCCTCTAAGAGGAACAACAACAACAAAAGAAATAAAAACCTATCTATGCATTTACTAGCATGAAATACTTAGCAAAAAAAAATTTCTATGCAAACTATTTTGACCTATTGGCATTATGTTACGTATATAAAGGTTTTGAAATTAAAGCTCAAAATGTAATGGTATTTCTTTGATAATTTGATAACAGGACCAAAATTATCTTCCTTTAAGGCTTAAAGACATTTTTGTTTGTTATAACTTTAGTCTTTTTTAACTTGGACTAGATGAAGGAGTTTAAAAAAAAGAAATTGTTTAGATATTTGAGCTCAGATGACTGGGAGAGGATGGTAACAAACCTTAATGGTTTTGTTTCAAACTTCCACTTTTCTGTGCAATCTTCCTCTTAATAGGAGTAAACTTCTGAAACAAAACTCTTTTAAGTACTTGTCTTCTTTTGTCATGCTTTAGTTCACACGTGAATGGCGAGATGGGAACAGGACATGCATTCTGGATATGCACCTGTTGGTTTCCAGGTGTTGATGGTTATTCAGTCCTTGGAACCACAGTGGAACCTGGTGTAAACCCTTGAAATGCATATGGAAAGGCAGTGGTGTCTCAGCATTATATTTTTTACCTCTACTCCTATTTGCTGAAGTTTGCACAACCTTAAAGAAGGTCATCTTRAGGGAAAAATATTAATAAAATGCGTACACTATCTAAATTAGATGCTGACTCTTTTCTGAAGCAAAATACATTATCCAGGAGAGCTCTTTTCTGTGTATTGTTGGAAACCAAAACTTGGACAGCTTCATATAATACAGTGCAGGGTTTTAAAAGCTCATTTAAATGCCTAACCTAGCAGAAATGTGAACCATGTAAAAAGCCAATTAAGTGTAATTGAGGTGCGTACTTTTTAGTTAGGAAATCTTAATTTTTATGCAGCGCTCCTAAAGAGTATCAATTTCCCAGAGTTTGGGCACAGAAAAGTGTTTTTTTGGGGGGCTGCGCTTTAAGAATTATTTGATTCACGTGGTTCCACCAAGACTTTTCACAGGGATGAGTACTTGTGTCTCGTCCTGCTTAAAAAGAGAGAGTCGGGGAGGATTTTTTAATAGATTTCTTGGACAAAAAATAAAGCGCAAACGCAGCAATATTATATCTGAGAAATGTTTATTGATAAAGAAGGGTAAGTATTCTTAGCACTTCTTGCTAAGGGGGGATAGAAAAGGGAATAAAGAGGGAAAAAGAGAAACTGTGAGAGATAGATTTGTAAGGAAAATTAATCCACAAGCACCAGAGGTTTATGTCCAAAAAGGAGACAGAGGAGTCCCGCAACTTTATTCATGAATAAAGGGAGAGGTCATGGGCATTTCCCATGGGGTCTCAGCCTCCTTTTATCCCAATTTCCCGGCCGCGGGTCCCTCTTTCTTTCCCCATTGGCTGAGGTACTTGAAAGTTACAGGCTCCCCGAAGCGCCTGATGAAACCCCCCTTCTATCATAAATTGCCCCCCCCCCTTTCAGTTTACATTTCTRTGTCTCTGCTCTGGCAGTTTATTTACATAGTCATAGATAAGGAATTCCTATGGAAATCCTTCCTGTTGTTTCTTATCTCCCAGCATCAGCCTTATCTCACCCCAGAGACCAGAGACAGAGTCTGTTTGTAAAGACATTCCCTTCTCCTTTCAGATTGTTATCGCTGTACTTCGGGCACTTCGTCGACGTCAGCTCGGCAGAAGGAGTGTGTGTGCTGGGAACCAAGGAGCCTACGTGGCTCCCGAGGTGGGCTAGGCACAAYTTCTAAACAGCAGCAGCTGCGTGTCTTTCTTGTCAGCAGAGAACATGTTGCTGTGGCTACGGGCACACTCGTGAGATAGCTGCGGCTGCTGTGGACAGGCTAGCTGCTGCGGGCACCCCCGGACACATAGCTGTGGGCGGGCTGGTTACTGCGGGCTGCTGCGGGACACACGGCTGCGGCTGCAGGCAGGCTGGCTGCTGCGGGCTGCTGCGGGACTCACGACAGATGCTGCAGGTGGCAGCTCTGTCGGGAAGTCAGCAAACACGAGGTTGTCACAGTGTCGAGCTGCCTAGGGTAAAGSGGTAAAACAGAGCACACGGGCAGGATAGGTCCAGACAGGGAAGGCAGGACTACAGGGGGAAAAAAATGGAAAAGCGAGGGAGGGGGTAAAGGTAAGGTGACCCTCCAGGCGGGTTCCTGCTGTTTCTAAGAACTTCAGAGGAAGATGGCTCTGACTATGTCGCAGTTAGCTGCTTTTATATACCTTGCCCTCCTATTTCTCACGGGTTTTTCCGTGCGCTTTTTCCGCGCACTTTTTTCCCGGGCATCTGGGCATCTGCCCCACTAACAAGGTGGGGGCAGTGTATTTGTAGAACAGTTGGGGAAGCTGTCTCTCCCATGACTGACTGTCAGGCAAAACTTTCTGAGGGACAAGGCTCCTTGCACGCACACTACATCCGGAAGCTATTATTTACCTCGTGGAGCATATGCTGAGGCATGAATAAGAATCAGACTGGTCTCTCTCAACTTGCTTCTCTGAAATAGAACAGGTTTTGGAAATGAAATGGAAATGTATAAGTCAGATACCTGAACATCAGAAGAGAATTTGTATGGCTGCAAATGCACTATAAAGGTTTTAGAACTATTCAAAAATGCCCCCCACTGCATATGAAAGTTCCTAGATAATGCATTACAAGAGCTGTGATGTGGTTGTGCAGTCCCTCCACAGTGCTCAGGCTCGCCCCTCTTACCTTGTTTGTTCAATTAGCTCTGCTGGGAGATTGCAAAATGAAGAAGGAAGCCCAAACAGTAACCTGAAGGAACATGACAAGAAGAGATTCAAATATGATGTTTCCACTCTTTCCTGTGTCAATTCATAATACCTGGAGGGAATTTTCTTGATAATGAATGAGGCCCTAGAAATGTTTTACTCTTCTTCATTCTGAAAAGYGGCAGTTGTTTGTTTTCTTGCCTATTTATAGCTCAATAACTAAACCCTTGTTCTGTCAGGCAGTAAGATCCTAGTATCACTTTCCTTACTCAGTGAAAGTATTTCCACAAAGGCTTTGCTAGTAAGTAGGTAAACTATCACATTGAGGTGATCACCTGAAAGTTCTTTAGTTTTATCTGCCTTCCATTTCCTTGGCACTGCTCATGTTTTTAAAAGCAGCAAAAACAGTTGCAAAAGGACTTGAAGAAGCCAAGCTTTGCATGTTTTTTCACTGAAATGTTTCACTCAAATTCTCCCAAGCTCCCCAGAGCTGGATGGTAAAGCTCTTCCTGTGGAACAATGCAAGTAATGTAACTCTACTGCTCTGCGTAACAAATATGAATTCAATATTTAAAAATTATTCTGTGTTTTTGAAAAAACAGTCACCTTTGAACCACATGCACCTATCTTGTTTGTCAAGATGTGGACTAAAGTAAAAATCACTTATGCGGGTACATTTTACACTTTTAAGACCTTTCTATGTGAATTGGTACAGACTCAGTATTTTGCACAAAGTGTCAAGCTCTTAATTTGGTCATTACGATTCAAACTATGAAAATCTCTTTTTTCTGAGAAATTTTTCCTCTCCTGGGAATAGCTGAAAGGTGCATTATWTGCACTCAGTACTGGTTTGAAATAGGAATGAGTTGGTGCTAAAGTTTTGCTCAGTTTCTATAGAGACACAGATGCAGTATTCAAAGTGGTATTTTGCATTTCCAAATCTTTTGCACAGTAAATAAGAATAGACATTTTTGATTTTGATGCATTGTACAGTGTCTTAAAGATTTCCTTTTTTCTTTTCTTTTCTTTTCATCTGGCTGCATTGTGTGTTGCTAAAGTGTTACAAAATAGCTTTGCTCCTATGTCACACTTACCTTTACATTGAATTTGTTAATAACTCAATGATTCACKAGCTAATGGGTTAAACAACAACAGACAACAAGGGCATCAAAGAATTAGGCAGCCAAATTCATCCAAGATATCTAAATCAAGGGTATAAATTAATTTTGTAAATATTTGATAAGATAAATTATCCCAAGTATAAAATATATTACGAAGATATTTGTGAATACTCTCTGGCCAGCTGTTGCTTACCCTACAACATGCAACACTTACAGAAGTCAAGTGCATTTTCTACCTGATGCACAAAAATATAGGCTTTTCACTATGCTAACAGTGATAACACAGTTAATACATGTTACAAACAATCAACGTGTAGATTGAGAATAGTTATATGTTATGTCAAAACCAGAATACTCACAAGGGAAATGCACCTAGAGCTTGGAATGAATTTTGGTTTGAGGGGGTTTTTTTGTTT
>NW_026623911.1:106294-114240 GCF_030028575.1 Malurus melanocephalus | reverse complement strand
TTTTGGGTTTTTTTTTTGAGGTTTTTTTCTGATTTCCTAGTTAGTATTACAGTCTATCCAGAAAAAAAGACTGATGAGCTGCAGTCACAAAGAGGTCACAGTTATCTAAATGCATGTCCAGACCCTCTACACTGATCTGTGATCTCTATATTAGTGTCCACTAAGCCTTCTCCTTGTTGCCTAGTGTAAGTAGCTACCTGGGCAACAAGGAGAGCTAAGTGAGACATCTTACACTGAAGTCTGAAAGGTTGAAGTCTAGGACCATGTTAGAACTGCACTGTCTGTGCTGACTAACTGACAGTTCAGGGATCTCCCATAGAGTGTGTGAGGAGCCATTCTACTATTGGTTTGCCTCAACACTGCTTGTCAGAGGCATGTGGGGGAAGGGGTGCACACGTGCAGCCTGCAGGAGGCAAACAGGAGATGGGTGAAGCCTTGTCTCTGGGGGGCTTTCGCCTGGCAACACCTCACATGGGCACCTGGAGACACTGCTCTCCCCAGAGACATGTCTCCAATTGGATGGTGGAAGGGCTCCACCAATGGAAGAAGCTTGGATTGGACCAATGGTCGCCTGGTCASCAGGCAGACTTTGGGAGGAGCCAGGGGTTATAAAAATAAACTGCGCCATGAGTCTCCCGTCTGTTGAATTCGGGGCAAGTTGAACCCTGCGAGTTGAACAGGGCTGCACTTGGGGGCGCGAGTTGAATTGGGTGCAGCTGAATTTGGGGGAGCTGGAGTTTAGACTGTGGAACTTCGCAGAGTTTTGTGGGGGACTTTGCTGAGCAGGAGTTGGGGGTGGATTTTATCCTCACTAGCTCTTGCTCGCCCTCCACGTATCTGCCTTCCCTCCTGGGCGCTCGGCAGGACGCCATCTGCCCTCCAAGCCTGCAGTGCAGCGTCTGCCTCGCCTCGCTCCTCCGCTGACCCAGCCTCCGCTGTCCTCCCTGTGCCACCTGCCTGCTTCTGACCTCGCCCACTGCAATGATCCTCGCGTCAACTCCACCCAGGGTCCCGGTCCTGTCCGAGTGTCCACTCACTGTGTGTCCAGCAGTCCATCGCCAGGGGAACCGCTCCTCCCCTCGAGCCTCTATCCCTCCAGCAGCAGCGCTCACCACCGTCACGTGGACGCCGACGGCACCCCCCGGTTTTACTGGTGGTAGCGCCCGCTCTCTCCCTCTGTCTCCTTTACCCATCCCTTTTCCATTTTCCTTTCTCTTTGCTGTCTTTTCCAGCCCCCTTTAGTGGTCAACTACTTCTCCGTTTTCGGGTTACCAATAAATGGTTTTGAGATACAAAGTTTGTCTCGTTTGACTTCATTTCSTTCTTGACCATCCATTTTAAGAGCTCCTCGCAGTTCCCTACGGTTGGAACTCGACAGAGTGCCACATGGTGTTGTGTAGAATTGCCCATTTTTATGTGTTTATTTCAGGGACCCCTGACTCAGGTTCACACTTAACAGTTTTCCCCGGTAAAGTTCTCTCATTTGCATTCCAAAGCTTTCTGTGAAACTTTTGGATTTGATAACCAAGTCCAGCAGCAGGCAGTGGTTCTGTCTGCAGCCTTTTTTAACTCTTGCCCCGCCAGCAGGGGAGAGAAGCAAGGAACAATCGTTTGGATATTATACCAATAGTTTTTGTGCTCAGTCCATCCCTGCAGAAGATGATATGGCAGCAAATTCATTCAACAAAATAAACCAAGCTTGTGCACTAAGTTTCATGTTACAAATGTCAGAGTGATCATTCCTAGAGGGTGCCCACAAAAAAATTACAGCAAATTTTCCCAAGTCTCACTCCTTTCCCTGAGAAGGTATGTCTTAACACAGGAGTAGTCTCTCCTGAGAGGCGCCCCTTATTAAAAAAAAAAAAATAATTCCAAGGTCCTACTCTTTACATCTCGAGAGYACAAAGCGTTTAACAAAGTTACAATTCTCAAAGCTCCAAGTTACCAATCTCTCAGGTCTTTCACCCTGGGAGTACCAATTTTCCCGGGCCTTGGGCCTCAGGAGTACCCCCTTTAGCGCAGATACTCGTACATTAGACAAACAAACAAGCCAACAAAGAGACAAACAAAAGAGTCAGAGAGGGTTAGAAAGGTAAAATGGTACGATGTTTTGCAATTTTTTAATTTTTTTTTTAATGATCGATCATAAAAATTAGTAATTTTTTTTTTTTTTTTTAAATCAACACTCATTATAAAGGGATCCTGTCCATGATGGCAATAAAATGTTACGATCCAATTTAACTACAGAAAAGGAGAGGAAACTGAGTGTCTGTGAAAAAAGTGGACCAAACGAAAAAAGGTTCAAAATATTCCCAAAACGAGATTAAAACCAAACAAGATTAAATGTCGATGCCAAAAAAAAATTGATATACTTTATTTGATAGTAAAAGAGGCAAAGAGAAAGAAAGAGAGAAGAAAGAAAGAAATAGAAAGAAAGAAATAGAAAGAAAGAAATAGAAAGAAATAGAAGGAAAGAAATAGAAAGAAATAGAAAGAAATAGAAAGAAATAGAAAGAAATAGAAAGAAATAGAAAGAGAGTGTGCGTGGGGGCCTGGGACAGGAGGACAGGGAGAAGGTGACAGGGATTAGATGGAAGCATGTCACCCTTCTAGGGGTCCTAATGACGTCTCATTGCTCCCCTCCATCCGGCGGTCTGGGTGCGGAGGGTCCCCGCTGCTGCCACCACGCCGCCATGCCACCACACCAAAGAGTACAGAATCCAGTGCATTAATATATGTTTTGGGCCAGCTGGGGATACCCACATGTCATCCCTGCAGGGGGCTTGATTTGACACTGTCCCTTGCAACACTGTGGATTTGTTGCATCATCTCTGGTGTTGGGGCACCTTTGGGGGGGTCTTTAGTCCATGACAGCCCCTTGACTGTCCACATCAGCTTGGATCAGCTTGACCCTGGGTGCAGGGCCCCACAGCTGAGCTCCTTTGCACAGCAGAGCATGGGCATTTCTCTGCCTCTGACCACAGGAACACCCAACACCTCTCTTCTCCCCTCATCACTCTGTGCTATGAGGGTATGTGCTGGCCTGGCAGCTGATAGCCCTGGAGGGACAGTCCCCACACTGAAGTGCTAAAGCGTGATCCCTTTGTGAATGTGTCCTTCTTCCCAGCTCTGAGTTGTTCCTTATCTTACTTATGATCAGCAGGCAATGAGCAGTGTAGCCAGGGTCCCATTCAGGGTTTTGATGGCTTTCTCTGCAGCTTTTGTATAGTTTTGCTATAATATGTACTATAACATTTCAGTCTCTGACAGCTTCTATGATTGATATCACCAGGAATATTTCAGCTTTCTTCCCTGAACATTCAGATGTGGAAAAACAAAGCCAAGTGTCTATAATATAGAAATTCTGTGTCCTCTGTAAACACGCTTGCAAAACTGTCAAGACAAACTCTAATTCCACGATAACCACAGATATAGATAGAGTGTTTTCTGCTATGAACTTACAAGACGTTCCCCCCCCCCAAAAAAAAAAAAAAAAAAAAAAAAAAAAGGAATACAGAGAATTCAGGCAATATTCATAATATTAAGTAAAAATCTTTCTTACTGAATTTAACAAGACTCTGAATTTCATAGGAGGATATGTTTCCTCCCATTTATCCTAGCAGCTGGTATTATAAAAAAGTAGATCTGTAAGTGCTCAGTAGTGAAGACACTTCTTTACTGTATTGGCTTTCTTTTGTCTTCTCTGGAAGACAGACATGAATCTCATTTACCAATTCTGCATAGCAATATTTCGTATGCAACAGCAGCATCCTAGCAGACAACTGATGAAGTTTTGGTGGCAGGTCCAGACTTGTCTCTTGGTGCAACTAGAGTTAGTGGTCTGAGTTATCCTCTGACCCAATATTGCTCAATAAAGATTAACTTTCTTTCAGGTACTATGTTTTGCTTTGTCAAAAACTTTTACCGACTGAGCTGCAGGATGGAAAAGGCCAGGAATTGCTAGAACTTAATGAGCAGCTGACCTCATAAAACCATTTATTCCTAATCACTTTATTAGCGTACATTTCTAAACTTATTTTTTTCTCATTCTTTCCAAATCTCACATGGAAACAGATCCTTTTTGCCCTTCAAATTAATGCTTTGTCTCAAATTTTCACATGAATCAATTCACAGAAAAACAAGGAAAGCATTTGATATAGAGCTTGCATGAAATAATTGCTGTGAAAAGAATCTATGTATTGTAAAAACTGCAGTCTTATTTTTTTGCCCATTCCACCTCAGTAGATGCTTTCATTTTGCATCAGATTTCATGTTATTTAAATCACCTACTTGTTGGTACATGAGGTACCACTTACTGTGCCATTTAAATCAAAGGAGACTTCCTGGGCCTGATAACTTCTTTTACTCTGAGTTTTAATGCATAACGCATCTTGGAAATTAAGCAAAGTTTGACCCTACTAACCTTTGAAAGTCAGAACAGTTAGAATCCCACACAGGCCTGGGATCATGGTGAATATTTAAAAATCACTGCATCATGGGACCAGATGATTTGAAATAATCTGTTAGCCTCCCTTGCCACTGCTTTGCTAGTGGAAGGGAAAGAGGCAAAATTGCAATTTACTGAAAAGCTCTGTAAAGAAAAAAACAAAACACATTTCTAAAACCTTGAGTTTAGTGGCCAGCATTTATTTATTTGTAGAGAAATTAAGGAGTGAATAGTGAATCAAATACAGATTGACTCTTTCCTGCTGAGCAGAGGAAATGTTTGTAAAATAAGATGTTGCTAGGTTTGTCCCTAAGGGCTGTGATTGAACCTGTCATATGCTCTTGGGAAAGCTGTCAGCAATAGTTGATGCTCCAAAGAGGCAGGAAGAGAAAAACACCTCTTGTGTGATTGTGTGCTTGTGAAAGATTGCGTGTTTGTGAAAGGAGGTGGGAAGCCAGCTATGTTTAATAAATAACAGAAATACAAAACCTGTCAACTATGTGCATGGTTGCATTCTCAGAATCCCCAAACCCTAAATTTTCCACAAGAAAAAGAAAATCACGATTTCCCCCATTCTGCTAACTTTCATTCTCTTACCCTTTTGAACCACATTTCATAAGTCTTCTCTCTCTTTTTTATATTTTAGTAATAATACTGTCCCAGTGGCTAATTTTTGAGTGTAATTTATGCCAGAGTCAGAAATTACAGTTGTGCTTGTACCTCATATTCCCTGTAACAAGGCAAATGCCACCTCTGACATCCTTTAGCACAGATTTCTTGAGCCTGTGTAGAACAAAACAAGGTCTCACTATAACAGAAAATCTGCATATATAGTATTTAGTGTATTTAAGATTATAACTTAACTGCATAGCTATTCCATTAATCTTCCTTAGGCCTCTGTCATGTACCCCAAAGCACAAAATCATAAAAAGGGAATAGGTTATACAAACGTCTGTGGGGCTCTTCAAAAGACAATGAAAATAAGGGTGTTTTGCAATATAGTCCAGGAAATGTATATACTCTGTCCAGAGCAGTTCCATTACCAGCAGACAGAGGTCACAAGGATAGCTCTTGGCTAAGCAAAGGGAGCAGGAAAATTATCAAGAAGTTTGTCAGTGTGATAATAACACATTGCAATGCGGGGTTCAGGTTTCTACCCCTTCCTGAGCTTCCTTTCCTTGCAATCCCCATGGTGGCCTTCAGCATATGATACCAGCAAGAGCTGATGGCCAGTGTGTTCTATAGTGCCTGCCATGTCAGCAAGATATTTTTAGTTGTCTTTTTCTGCTGTCCTATTGGCACCAGAATCAATCCCTTATCAGTTAAGAATCTAGGAAAAAGAGAGAAAGCATATCTTTATTACTGCCTGGAAACTCACAATATTTGATACTCACAATATTTGCCCAATTCAGTTCTTCCCAAAGAACAAACACAGGCCAAAATTCTCTTTAAGAATACTTTTGAAAATGCCAAAGCTGTCCAGATGTTTTATAGATTTTTTTCTTTTTTTTGGTCTTTGTCCCAGGGAGACACCTGTCACCCACAACGCACCTGACACCGATCCTTTGGAAATTTGTATATAAACAAGGGCTTAGAAAATCAGCAAGAGAAAAATAAGTAATATGGCTGGCAGTTACATTGCAAAAAGTTGTTTGGTTATTTGAAACTTTTATAAATTAACTACCAACCAAAAATAGTGTAATATAAAGGAAAGATAAGGAAGATAGAGATAAATAAACTGCTAAAACGTAGCACCACAATGGGAGATGGAAAAACACTAAAAATAAAAGTCTATCTCCAAACTTACACTTTGTATTTATGTAAATAAGATTTAGGCACAGAGAGTAGAAGAACAGACAGTCACCCAGCTGACAGCATGACCTCCTATCCCTGCCTGAGCTTTTGAAGTAAGATGCTTCTCACTGCTAAAGCTAGAACTTTTTAAATCTGGCAAGTTTCCAGGCTTATGGACAGGTTCTGCCCTTTCTTGGGAACCAGGGTCAAATTGTTAACAAAATGCTTGATAGTGAGAATAGAAACAGGTAAACATAGCGTGCTTGCCAGTGACTTCAGCCCTTATTGCCACATTGGGAGAGTGGGACAAGACATCCCTATGACCCAGTTCAGACTGGAACAGCATTTTGTATACTAGTCTCATGATTTTCAACAAAACTACATTTAAACAGCTCCTAGAACTATATTTATTACATTTAGGAACAGAGCGTGGACTGATGCAACACCAAAGTCCTCTTGTGACTGTGTATTACTCTGATAAAATATAGGCAGACTCATTGGAACATGACAGTATTTGTAGAATTTTACTAAAAAGTCTCAGGCTGACACTTAGAGAGTGAGCAAAACAACAGGAAAAATCAGCATATGCCAAAACTAATGGCATTTCTGTTCCCTTAATGGAAAGTGCAGCTTTCACTGACAATGTGTCTGGGTGTTGTCAGCAAAAAGCAAACATCCTTTTCCTTTAGTACAGTTCAGTAAGTGAAAGAACCATGCCTTTTATTTTCTACAAAGGACATTTATAAATTAATTGTGCTGGAATCATGTGTGTCAACACAGTAACAAAGAAAGTTAGGAAATACTGGCTGATGTCAACATGAGATAGAATGTACAAAAATTTGCAGGATCAGGGTACAGACTRTTGAGGCCCTATAGAGAAATTTGGAGAGAGGAAAACTACATACAAAGAAATATATAGCATCTTAAAGAAAATGTCTTCTCAGAACCATTGCGTATTTCCTACCTGTTGGTTTTGCTTACTTTTTAATTTTAATTGCATTTTATGCCGAACTCCTTCTAAAATAAGAAAGCGTAAGTATGCAAAGCTTTCATCATGTTTACCTGAAAATCATAAAAAACTTAGTCTTTTCTTTTAATAAAACAAATCAGTATCTAAGACTAGTAAAACAAAAAACTGCATCCATTACAACATTTACAATTCAGCAGTCTTCATATATATATCATCAAGCAACTAATATAGAGGCAGGTTAAGGCTGTAAAACACAATTTTAAGACAAGTCTGCTGATTAATGTTAGGTCAGAGAAGGAATGCTACAGATACAGTGGGAGTCTGGGATTACAAATAGAAATGCTTGGACATGGCTGAACCTGTAGGGTATCACTGACTAATGAGGAAATTCTGGATTGTTTTCTCAGATGTTATAAATCAGGGTGCAACAAGCACTATGCCTCTGACCAATGAATATATAAAAAAAATGATTTTTAGCTTACAACTYCTGCTTTATTTTTGCAAAGAAAAAAATCACAGAACACACAACAAATAAAATACCTCAGCAGAAATATAATCCCCTTAATATTGTGTTGTATCAAGCATCATATTGTAGTTACACTTTTCACTAAAATGTAATCAGCTTGGCATTTATCCAGCATTGTTTTAACTGAGTACTTTTTAGAGAAGACTTGTTTAAGCCTTGTGCAGAAATTTGCATCCTTTCGTTATCACTAATTATTATTTCCCTTCCCC
>NW_026623911.1:102955-106044 GCF_030028575.1 Malurus melanocephalus | reverse complement strand
GCAGATGGGCAAAACTCCTGCCTCCCTTTTTAGGTTCGGACCCCCCTGGCTGATGTAAGACCCTCAGACAGTTGCGAAATACACCCCTTTATCAGAATTTGTACTTAAAGTAACCAATGAGAAGTGACTACTTGGAATATTCATGAAGTTCATTAGAGTGGTTATAAAAGCATGTTCAATTCTAATAAAGTTCGAGTTCAGCCGATCATGTCTTAGTGGTCAGAATGCTGTTTCTCCYGGCGCCTTCCCGAACAAATGGACCTAAACTTTAACACAGAATTCCCTGCCTGACCACACTGACCATCTGTCCCAAAGGGTGTATAACTGCAGCAGTACTAAATTTCAGACATATGTAAAAATCTAAATGCAGAAATATAGAGAAAGGCTTCAGGAACAAATGGAGTTTGCATTGATAAGGCATTAGCAGCAGATTACATATTCAAAACAACACTGGAAAAACTGCTTACCAACTGAATGGAAATTATGTTTCTGAGTTCAGGCTTGTAGAATCTGAGTCTTGGTTGTGAAAGAATCCAAATCAGGGAGAAGCTGGCTTGTTTGTTTCTTTATTTCATGTGATTTACCGTCCCTGTGGGGCAGTTACGGTCACAGCCGGCAGGGGCACTGTTGGCTCCCGGCCGGGCAGGACGGCTGCTGTGATTCTCCGCGCCGGCAGGGGACGCTGTGGTGCAGGTCCTGGCCGGGTCTTTCTGACGCRGCAATGGCAGATGCAGGCGGCAGAAATGGTTGGAGGAAAGGCTTTCTTTAGGAACTCATGGGGGCAGCCGATCCTGATGCCCCTCTGGACAGCAAAAGAAGCTGGTAGCAGGAGCCTCACAGTAGCAAGTTGGACAGGCAGGTGTTATAAACACATGTTATAGTGTTGGCTTTCGCAAATATTGAGTGCTATGTGTGCGATAAACACATATTGTAGTGTTAGTTCTCACAAACATTAAAGGTAGATCCTATATGTTGTGCATCATGATATAATATTGTTTTATTTGTAGAAGAAGTTTAGTTATGCAGACGTAGTTGTGAAAATTATCAATTCACACCATTTACTTGAATCCTGTCACTGGGCACCACAGAGAAGAGATCTCCCTGCCCTTCCTCTTCTCCTCAGAAGAAGTCAGTGTTTGCCTGTCTTCTTCCTCTCATGAGAAAGTTGCAGACTGCAGTGGGGTTTCCCCTCAAGTCTTCTCCAGGGTGATCAGACCAAGTGACCTCAGCCAATCCTCATACACCTTCCCCTCCAGACCCTTCATCCTCAGGCCCTTCTTTGGACAGCTCTGTAATAGGCAAACGATTTTCTATCTTGCAGTACCTACAACTGCACCCAGGATTTGAGGTGAGGCTGCACCAGTGCATAGCAGAGCAGGACAATCCCCTCCTTTGCCTGGCTGGTGACGCTGTGCCTGATGCTCCCCAGGACAGGGTTAGAACTTCTTTGCCAGAAGAACTTAGATGCCAGAGCACTGCCACTGACCAGGACTAATTCCATCATTCAGAACCCCAGATCCCTTTCCACAGATCAGTTCTCCAGCCTCATTTCTCAGTCTGTCCCAACGTCCAGGTTTACCCCATGCCAAATGCAGAATCTGGTACATGTCTTCATTAAACTTCGTATGGTTTGTGGTTGTCCAGCCCTTATATTTGTTGACACATCTCTCCAGGGCCCCTCTGCCTTCAAGGTGTCTTTGACAAACTTAGTGCGCCTTTGTTTCCTGTATTCAAGCAATTTTATGAAGACTTTACAGAGCACTGCCCTTGGAATGGAGTCTTGTGGAACCTCACTAGCTACAGGTCATCAGCCTGATATCACCCATTTCACTGTTATACTTTGTGCCTGACCTATGAGCCAGTAGCTCATTCAACAGATGATGTGTTTATCCAGCTGTTTGCTGGAAAAATTGTTCAGGATACCCTGAGAGACAGTATTAAAGGCTTTACTGAAATCCAGAAAGATGATTACTTCAACTGCTTTCCCATGGTTAGCGAGGTGGGAAATCTTGTCAAAAAAATCAAGTTTGTCCAACAGGAATTTCCCCTTGTGAACCTGTGCTGGCTATGACTGATGACTATGTAATATCACTTCTTTCAAAGCTGCTACTCAAGATTGATTCAACATCAGTGTGATCAATACTAAGATTTTAGTCAATTCCCAAAAGACTCCCATGCCAAAATTATTTTCTGATCATTTTCACATTATTATTTGAGAGAGACCAGCCTGATTTTTATTTATGCTTCAACATGTTACAGATGAGATGACAAAAATTACTTTAGGGATAATATATGTGCTGGGAGTTCTGTCCCCTGGGAGGCTTCGCCTGGCAGCCAATCAGGGGACAGAAAGCTTCTAATACTGGTCTGCAAGCAACCTGCCCCCCTTGCTGGTGGGTTGGATGCCTGGGAAAAAATCTGTGGGAAATCAYACTATAGGAGGGCCAGRCACATAAAAGCAGTTTGTAAAAAATGAGATTCACTCTTGCTAAAATTTAAAGGGTTTTAATAAATGACAATTGGGTACATAAAAGCAAAAGGATATGACGTCGGGTACTTGGCRAKCTGCCAGAGGCACACCTGCTATTGACAGGAGACATCTTTAAATACATTTTGTATTGCATCAGCTTAATGCTTATTCATAGGCATTTATGCATATTCAAACTTTTTCCAGGAGCCATTTATCATGGCACCTCCTCTGGTGTAGCCCCTCTTCCGTGGTTTCAGTASATGATAGTTGTTGATAGGGAAGTGTCCGTAGCAGGGGCCTCTGGGCTGTCCATGCAGATAAGCCCATTCGAAGGTTGGGGATCCCACCAGCCACGTTCCACGAGCTCTCTTGACTAGAGACTTTTCCCCAAGGCCTCTGTTCCTTCTACCCCACCCTTTTGCTGTCAGGGTCTGTGCTGGCCTGGCAGCTGATAGCCCTGGGGCAATGGCCTTCCCGCCTGGAACATGTTAAACATCGTGATCTCTTTGTGAATGTGTGCATTCTTTTCCCCAGTTCTAAGCTGCTTCCTATCTTTAAGGACCATTGCCACCAGGGCCCCGTTCAGGGGTTTTTTTGTTTGTTTGTTTTTGGGTTTTTT
>NW_026623911.1:87864-101964 GCF_030028575.1 Malurus melanocephalus | reverse complement strand
ACAAACACAGTGCCCACAGGACACAGATAAAAAGTAACGGTTAGATATTCAAAAGAAAAACCCCGCCACGCGGCGCCGACAAGATGGCGCCTCCCCCCGTACACAGATACAGAGTAACGGTTAGATATTCAAAAACCCCGCCACGCGGCGCCGACAAGATGGCGCCTCCCATCCCTGGGAAAAAAGAAACAAAAGAAAAAAACAAACCACGTGGCCATTTCCGTAACAGTGGCAAAAAAGAAAAAAAAATCAAAAAAAAAAACCCTGTACCACAGTCTTTTCTTCCCTGTGACGGGTCAGAGGACTCGGTGTGTTTCTGCTGCCAGCCCGGTTCACTTCCCCCAGTCCCAGACGAGGTGAAGCCGCACGGCTTTTTCTCCCGGCTGGAGGGGGATCGCAGGAGACACAGACGGGGGTCCGAGGAGAGCTGCCRAAGCTAACAGCCGAAACTGTAACAATGTAACTGCGCTGCACTCCGACAAGCAGAAGGACTCCCACGGAGAGAAAGCTGAGTGAGAGCTGAGCTGGAAAAAGGCTAGGACTGTGTGGCAGCGCTGGTTTTTAAACCGCCCGCACTGCCTTTCCCAGCAGCCCACGCGGCTTCTTCCGGGTTACATTTAAAGATACAGAACATCTTTTGGGCGTATATGCCAACAGAAAAGGAATACAGAACGAAATTGGCACAAAAATCAACCCAAGACAGTCTCTCTCCTTTTTTTTCTTTGATCCTTTTCCTATCCCACTTCAGTAGGAACACTTGCATTTCTTTACCAATCAACAGTTCTCTGATACAGTATTGCCAGGTTAACACTTTACTTTTTGTCTGAGAAATCTATTAAAAAGAATCCTTCCTTACTTCCTTTTTACAATATGATGGGACATTTGAATTGGGGGCAGCACTGTGATTTCTCTGACAAAAAAAATATAGCTGCTTTAAACAGATTGGCATGTGTGTTTTGGGGAGTGATTTACTTGGACGTTAAAAGAAAAAGTCTGAAATCTGGTGCCTGTAACTGACTCACAGTGTGTTCCCTCAGACAGTGCTTTTGGGGTACTTTGAGACTTGTACAGTGTGACCCTCTCTGCGATACATTCCACATCCTTTTCTGTAGCTCTTTGTATAACTGCCTCTGTACCTGACGGTGTGTTCTCTCAGATGGTGCTTTTTTGGGGCATTTGGACACTTTCTAGTAGGACCTCACTCGAGAAGCATTTTTGCTCCCTTTTTGCAACCTATTAGGTCACTTCTGACAGTGTGTTATCTTGGGGAGTGCTTTGCGGCACTCAGAAATCTTATAGTGGGACCTCCTCAAAAATTGTTTGCCCCTTCTCGCAGTGTGCTGGGCTGCTTTTTGCAGCGTCAGGCTTCTTGCCCCGTTTCTCCCAGAGGGTGGAATAGTGTTACCCTCTCTGGGAGGTGGTCTACTGTATACTTTCATGTTTGTTTGGGAAGTGCTTAGTTCGGGCATTGACCCTCCCCCAGCAATCGTCTGCCAGAAAAACCAATAAGAACCAACAAAGGACGACATTGCCTGGGAGGAGAAGCAAGACAGAGACCTGTCCACCCCGCTACTTAAATTTTTAGAAACTTTCAGAGACCCTCTGTCCCTGGGATGGAGTGGGCTGCAGAACATTGGTACGGAATGTGAAGCATGATATAGAGTATCATGGCTTTGCGATTGAAAGCAAAATCTAAACCGTGGGAAGGCAAAGCATTTGTCTCTAGAGTGTTAGGGGTGGCGCTCACTTCAGTTATGAGACAGAACAGACTGGAACCATCGAGAGACGGCTGTAATCAAATCCCTGCAGACATTGGCTTGGTCCCTGCAAGCCCAGGTGGCAGACCTAGAAGGACAGTTCTAAAAAAGGATAAATCAGAAAAGCTGTTTGATMGTGTGTTGCAAAAGGAGCCGGCAGCACCGGCTGCCCCACATGACGTCACAGCCAGAGAGGTCGCTCTGGCAAAGCCTGGAAGAGAGCTGACAGGCTCCCAGAGCTGGGCCAATGGTGCCCAGCTGATAAAAACTGAGTTTTTGTATGAACGGGGCCAAGCACCTGTAATTACGACAAAGGAAGTTCTATTTACTGGTACCAAAGTAGCCAAGTTAAAAAAATATTTCTCTGGCACCCCTGGGAATAGAATTTGTTTGGAGTTTCTTTGAGGGGGTGGGGGAGGGGATATCAAATCCTTCATAGTCAAAAGGAAGCTGAAGGATACTGAGGGTCTGGAGCTTTCCTAACCACTAGAAACTGCCAAACCCCATGATCTCTAACTCAGAGAGCAGCTTTCTGGGCTGCAAGTTTAAACCCTCTGGAGAGAGGTGATCCTCTAGCTGTAGAAAGCACCACAGATGAAGTAATAGAAAGCGTCCAAAAGGCAGCATGCATTCAAATTATGTATGAGCATAAGCTAACTTTATTTCAAGGATCACCCATGATGTTCAGAGTGGATGATGAATGCTGACCAAATGACCGCATTAATAAGAAGGCTCCCTAATTCTCTGAAACCAATGGCAGTATAATTACAAGGGGAAATACATATTCTGGCCCCAGCTGAGAGAGTGGCTGTTGCCTTGGATGGTACCACCTCCTTCCCTGCAGCAATAGCATAGCTCAGGGAGGCAGAGTATGGACTTGGGGAGAATTAACCCAGGAATTAATTAATTTGGGGTGGAAATATGGTCCAGTAAAGTCAGTAGTCAGCAAACCAGAAACTCAGAGTGAGGAATGCTCAATTCAGTCCAAGTATTTCATCCATTATTTCCTCCCACTCCAACCAGAGTGGGCCGAAATGTCCACACATGAGACAAGAAATTTGGTCACAAGGTTGGCAAATGGGAATCCCAGAAAGGCTAATGGTTGGTCTCTCCGCAGACCAGCTAGAACAGATAGTGTCAAAGTGGCCAGATAGGGTGTCTAAGAAACCAAGTGCAGAGAAGTAAAAGATAAAACCAGACACACTGCCCTTAATAGATCTGAGTGGGGATGAGAGTGCACCAGAAAAGTCACATACAGGGAACCTGAAGGCCTTGCCCAGCTTAGGTCAAGGAGGGGTTGGAGGCTGGATTAGGAAATTTAGGATCAAAAATTATCACCTTAGGGCTCTGCTAGCTGCAGCAGAATACATAGAGAGACTGCTACTGGAGGAACTGAAGGGGAGATACTCAGAGGGTAACCCTTTACTTCCCTCACATTCCWAGGTGTATGGAACATGACCCACTAAAAATAGTAGGGGTGAACAGGGGAATCATATGAATTAAAATAGGATATCCCTTGAGGGGAGTGCTGCTGTGGTACAGTGTGTTTGTTGAAGTATGTTTGTTGCAATACTGTTAGTGTACTTACTGTTTCCAGAAATGGCATTTTATTTCTTTTGACAAAATAAGTTTGATTTATACTCATACTGAGAGAACCATTTAAGGTGATAAAGCCAGTTTTAACAGAAACACATCCCCTGGACATGGTGGCCCAAAGACCTTCAGTTAGGAAGTGGTGTGCACAAATAGAACATTATTGTGACATCTTCAAAGTCACCATTAAGGAGCAGAGCAGCTCAGATCAGGAGAGTATCTATTCTCTCTGTAGTAAAAATYGCACCACTCTTTGCCCTGCAGTTGCAAAATGTGTGGTTCACTGATACCTCAGCTAAGAGAGAAGGCAAAATGTGGAAGTACTGGGCCTTTGTACTAGTTTGAAAGCAGTGGAGATCGTACCCCTACAAAACTGCATTGGGAGAGATTCTAAGTCAGAATTACAATTTAATAGGAAAAAAATAAAATAAAGGCAATAATACAGAAACAACAGCCTAAACTGACTAAGAATAAAACCTGACACCCTGTTGAGCATGGTGGTAGCTGCAGTCCCATTGATGTGGTCCTGTCAAAGTGGTGATCCTGAASACAGGTCAAGTCTGTCTCTGGAGGTCCAGTGATGGTTCTTGAGCTCTTCTCCCCTGGGAATCCAGTGGAAGTACTGTCATAGTGTTCCAGAGCCTCAGTTTGTATGCAGGTAGGGATGTCCAGTTCCTCCTCTATGGGCWGGACATCTCACAATGGCATGATGTAATTCTATGAGTCATGCTGGGAGACCTTGATGGCCCATTAGCAAAGATACGCCCCCCAGAGTGTATTATCAGGGGTGAGTCATGCTGAAGATAAAGAAAACTCTCCCACCTGCTTTTAATAGCTTATGGAGATGGTAATATATATACTTTTTGGTTACACTTCCATGTAACATAAGACAGCCTTACAGACCAATACTGAGCAGCAACTCATCACTGAGGGTGAAGGTAGTGCCTGAGTCAGAGGACTGGGTGGCCGTATGGATTGTTTTCAAACATGAATGTCTATCCTTTCTTGACTTCATCTATACTGATTCCTTTGCTATCTTTAACAACTATACTGAATGGCTTCTCTTCKGGGAACAGAATGAGTGGGAGGTAAATGGGATTCTGGTTTGGCAGAAGGAGAAGTGGCAGAACATCTTAGCATTTGATAAGAAAGATAGCTTTGCAGTAGCATGGATAGCCACTCACCAAACAGGGGATGATCCAGTGGCCAAGTGGAACAATAGAGATGAACTGACCAGATTCATTGTGGAGGCAATAGGTGACAACTGGAAACGCCCCCTGAAGTGGCTACATGTGAAATGAAGTTACACTGGAGCAAAAGACTTGTACCTAGAGACTCATGCCCGAGGCCGGCCTGTCACCAGGGAAAATTGMAAGATGTGTATTTTAGCCTGTGCAGAATGTCAAATCCAACTTGAGAGACATCCCTTAGAGGAGCCTCCAATACATCTAGGAGAAGGGCAAGGACTATGGGAGGCTTGGCAAGTTGATTGTATTGGACCCTTTAGAAGAAGAGAACGGAAACCGTACGGGTGGAAATTATTCCAGGGGGATTATTCCTTGATTCTGATGTTATAATTATGTTCTCGGCTCCAAAAGGACTGAGAAAGCGTTTGCTTGTATCACAGGATAACTGTATGTGATGGTTATTACTGTTGTTGTTACTGTTATGTTCTAGAAGTGAAACAGCATGTTGAACCAAAGCGTGAAGTCAGAATCCCTTGTTTTCGAATGGGTCTAAACTTAGCACATAAGTCCAGCACAATTCCAAAATGACCATGTAAAATATTGAATTTATCTGTGAATTGTATAGTACTGTTGTTGCACAATGTTAAATACGTTAAGAAATCTAAGTTGTTTAGATATCCCTACCCTTTTCTCCTCTCTCTGTTTCTCTCTCTCTGTTTCTCTCTCTCTTTCTCTGTGTCTTTCCTTTTTCTTCTGTCTCTGTTGTTATCACTGTATGAACAATTTTGAGTCAGGGGTGGTGAGAGAGATGAATCTGATATTTATTTATGCCTCAAGATAAATTACATGTGAGGTGAAAAAATTACTTTAGGGATAATATATGTGCTGGGAGCTCTGTCCCTGGGGAGGCTTCACCTGGCAGCCAATCAGGGGACAGAAAGCTTCCAATACTGGTCYGCAAGCAACCTGCCCCCCTTGCTGGTGGGTCGGATGCCTGGGAAAAAAATGTGCAGGAAATCACACTACAGGAGGGCCAGGCACATAAAAGCACTTGACTGTAGCCACAACGGAACTGTAGCCATTTTCTTTGGGTTTTTTGGCGGGACCAGGGGCTCTCCTGGAGGGTCAGCTTAGCCCTCCTTCCCCCTTGCTTTTTCTTTTTTTTTCCTCCCTGTGGCTGCCTTCCCTGTCCATACCTGTCCTGTCCCAAGTGCCCTGTTTCATCACCTTCCTGAGGCACCTTGATACCACGACAACCTCACATTCGCTGTCTCCCCTATGGAGTCGACGCCACTGTGCATCCCAAGTAGCCTGCTGCAGCCATCATCTATTGATGGCACGGAGAGGCTGCTCGCCAACACTCACTGCAGCCACTGCACTGCCTCCACAGGCGTGCCCATAGCCACAGCAGCCTGTTCTTCTCAACAGGAGGGACATGCAGCTGTTTGGAAATCGTGCCCAGCCTGCCAGGGAGGCATGCAGACTCCTTGCAGCTTGCAGCACACACTCTCCATCTGCCAATCTGAAACCAACAGGGTGCCCAGGGTACAGTGGTAATGGTAACGATCAGTCTCTGGTATTCTCTTTCTCCATCTCTCTCTCTTTTTCCTTCTTTGTTCCTTTTTCTATCCACCTTCAGTAGGAACACTTACTCTTCTTTATCAGTAAACAATTCTTAGATATAAAATTACTTCATTAGTGTTTTTTTTTTCTGAGAAATCTATTAAAAAGAAGCCTTTCAGACTCTCTTTTTATAGTAGGATGAGACATTATTGTATATTTTCTTAAAGCCTCTGGCAAAATCTATACTTCTTATATGTCATAAAACAGCCACAATGCATACCATATATGGACCTAAAACTTGAAGATCATTAAAATAAGATAATGTGTCTGCCCAGTTCTTAAGCTTATTAGAAGACATTCAATGTCTTTATTACTTAGCATTATTGCCTAACCATTCAAATGTTGCTGCTGGAAGTGACTTAGATGCCAACAACTCTACTTTGATCATTCCAAATAGTGGTAAGCATCTAACAYCTTTCCCCCATATAACATTTTTCCCGCCATATGTTCTTTTTGTCTGGATGTGCAATGAGATTTCTAGTCCATGGGATTTACTCTCTGGTAATGTCTCAGTTTGAGACAATGTTTTCAGATCAGAAYGCTACAGAGCAAATGTTTCCTCTGAAGTGAAAAAATTGATGACCTTTTCCCCCCAATATGAAATGGATGTTTGGGCAAAAGTGAAGAAAAAAAATGTAGTTTATTAATAAAACACAGTGCCCACAGGACACTGTGTTTTTATACCAGATAAAAAGTAACTGATAGATTACAAAGTCCAGGAACCCACGCCGCCCCCTGCCCCCACAGCTGCTCAGCCATGTGGTGCAGAGAAGATGGTGCGGCTCCCGTCCCCGGGAAAAAGAAACAAAAGAAAAAAAGTCCACCTRGCCACTCCAGCAACAGTAGAAAACCTGATTATAGTCCTTTCCTCACAGTGGATGAAACAGATGGCTCGGTGTGTTTTTCTGTCATCAGCTTGGCTTCTTCCAGAGTCCAGGACAAGACGGAGCAGTGCCGCTTGTCCCCACCAGCTGAATTGCTCCAGAAGAAAAAAAGAAAAAAATCACAGCAACTGCAGAGGGAGTGGCAGTCCTGGAAAACTGTTTGCCCAAGCTAAAAAACACAAGATAGTGAAACAGCAACAATGTAACTCTGCTGCACATAGCAAACAGAGCTCCCGCAACACCGAGCTGAGCTCCAAAAAGCCAACGGCTATGCTGCAGCCCCAGCTTTTAAACAACCCGCACTGCTTTCCCAGCCGCACCTCTGCTCCTTCTTCCAGGTCGAATTTAAAGGCACAGACACTTGTAGGCATACAAGCTGATGGAATATGGGAATACAGAATTGGCACAAAATCAACCCAAGACAGGTAATTAATATGCTTTGGTTTCACTGCATAGCAAGGGAACATTGGACTTCAATATAAAACACATATATATGAGAAGTTATCTCTGTTCGTACAGAAGRGATTCGGTCAAGAGATAAGAGACTTCAATTATTGGCCTGATTTGAGTCAGATTTCTCTGTTTCTTAGTGATCCATGTGGAAGTTACAATCCAGAAGTCACATTTGGAGTTGATTATAGACTACTATAAGGGCCTATGAACAAATTTGCAAAAGAAAACATTACTTTGAATGATATGGTAAAAGTAGCCAGGTAACTTCTGTCTCTCATTCCACAGCTCTTTTATTCTACATTTGGAAGCTTTTGSCTGAAAACCAGAAAAATCAGAATTAAACCAGGAGGGAAAACAAATGTTAGACTTTCTTTAGGATAGCCTCATAACACTGGTAAAAATGCAAGTGTCGGCTTCAATTTTCTGTGGCATTTTTTGCTTCGATCTTYATTTGTCTTCTACATTAATTTTTGACAGGAAGTTTTTAGTAACACCCACTCACATCATTACAATAAGAACATAATAGCCATAAAATTTAAAAGTGATCCTGTGTTGCAGGTATTACATTTCATCCCTGTATAATCAGTAGTTGTAAAAAAAAAACATTGCAAACAAGACAGTCATTTTGAATAACTAAGTATTTTGAGGGCTTAAAATAAAATGGAACAAGAATAAAGCAGAATGTATTTGTGTGTGCAAAGAGCACTGATCAGGGTGTCCACAAAGTCCCACGAACTCCATTATCTTATTTTCTATTTCTACAATGTGCATGATTTTCATTTTACTAATTCAAAGAATATCTTAACCACTGTTCCTCAGCTTGATGTTCTTGTTGAATTTTCCTGGTCTCCTTCAAAAATGAAACCATGATTCAGAAATGTCAAATACAAAATTCAATCATATGTACTGGCATCCAAGACAATCCATTTTGTGTCTACAAATTTTAGGTTCTTGGCTACTGTGACAGCAGTGAAAAAAAAAAATGTAACATTTAGACAGCTATTTCTCCAATATGGTCAGAATAAGACATATAAAAAAAAAATCCAATGAGTACTTCTAATCTTTATGGTTTTTACTAGATGCAGATAGAATAAATGTGGCCTAAGACTAGTTTAATCTTCTTTGTTTAATCACTAAACTAGTTTAATCACTAAACATTATCACTAAACATTATCACTGCAGTCAAACACACAGCTTTAAAACCATAAACCAGAGGACCAAGAGCAAAGCAAGTGTGGTAGTTTTGCTCAGTCCAGTTTTTTGGTGGTGGAGGATGGGACCAAGAAACCACAAAGATGGCTCCTGTGAGAAAGTTCTGGAAGCTTTCTCCTTCCTCTCCAGCAAAAGGAGTCCTGCCCCCTGTGTTTTAGAAGCAATCCATTATGGCTCTGAAGGATGATGGATAGGCTGCTGGTCAGGCCTGCGCCAATTGCACAGGCTAGTTACACCCCTGCGATGATGTATGGTCTTGTATTTAAGAATTTAAAACAAGATCGTTGTGGCCACCATTAGTTTTAGGTTTGTCTCATCCCTGATCCCATTTTCTTAGTCTCATCCCTTGCACCACAGGAGGACAGATGATGTGACAAAAACGGAGACGCAAGGTCAAGAGGGAGGCAGAGGAGAGGAGAGGAGAGGAGAGGTGCTTTTGCTGTGGTGCTCAACCATGGAGAAAACAAGCTGTTCTCGACATGACTGTTCTTCAGTGGGAGACCTGTAGAGAGAGAGGCCCTGCACCAAAGATAAAGAACCCTTGGAAGGCTGGATTGATCATACGTCCAGTGGGAAGAGGTGCCCCCCACCACATCCAGAACCAAGTGGATGCCTAGAAGAAATTGTGTTCTCTAAGGAAATTTGAGAGAGTGGCCTTGCTCCCAGAATGAAGCAGCAGGCCCTGGAGGACTGTTTCTCTTTTCTCCCACAAGGGAAAGAAAAGAATCCCATGTTACCATCAGTGGCCCACTGGCTGCTCTTGGGATAAGAACCTCCACAGCTTGGAGCTGGATGAGAACTCCTCTCCTATGATGCTGGATGACAGTGGTATAGAGATGGACTGGCCATAAAACTCTCATCCCCACCTTGCACACAGGAAGGCATTGGAGGGAGGGGCCCGAAGTGGGAGAGAAACAGGTTTACAGAGAGAAAACAGTTATCTTAAAAGGTCCATTTTTTTTTCTCCTCATAAATCTGGCCCCCTCATCATTCCTTCTGCCCTCCCTTCTCCCCGCTCCGTGCAGTAGTATTCTTAGTAGTTTTTAGTAATAAATCTATTTTGCAACTCAAGTTTTCCAGCCTGTTTGACSATTTCTGGAGCGTGAAAGAATCTTTTCTCTCAAATACCTTGTCTAAAAGCCATAAATCTTGGTGTTAACTGGGCTTTTCCAGATCCCCTCTGCCTCTCCTGGAGCTGAGACGGAGGAAAYGTTGTGGGTGCTTTGGCATTCGGCCGGGGCTCAAACCACAACAGCAAGGATTACTTTAAAAGGCCCTTAAAAAGAACTCATTGGTCTCATTAAATCTATTTTTTTACTATTTTTACCTTGGATGAAATATTTTCAAACCCATTTATCTGGAAAATTAATTTTAATGTAATTGAAATAACTGCCAGAACTATCAGGAATGAAACCTTTATGTTATCTTCTTCATTTTGATTTATGTCTTGGTTTGAAAGACAGGTGTTTGCCAATGAAGGCAGGGACCCCCCCCTTGGGGTGGTGGATATGACCCCACTTCCCTCCAAATTATTATAGCTTGGAAAATCACGGGCTTTCAGCCAAAAATACGGGTAAAAGGGAATAACAGTTTTTATTAATATGTATAACAAGGTGAAACAAGTAACAATAACAATAGCAATAACCAGCTCAGTCCCAAACCCAGTGACAGCCTCACAGAGACACACCCTCCCCTTTGGTGCAGTTACAGTTCCAGTCGGCAGGGGCGCTGTTGGCTGCCAGCCAGGCAGGGCGGGTGCGATGATTCCCTGGCGGCTGCACGGGGCGCTGTGGCGCAGGTCCCAGCTAGGTTCAGATCTCCCACATCACCAGTGGTGGACACAGAATGGCAGGGATGGATGGAGAAAAGTTCTTCTACAAACTCACAGCGGAAACGCCGATCTCGGTGCTCCTCCGGACAGCAAGAAACCCCAGGACGGCAAAGAGACAACCAGAATCCCACGGCTGTGAGACAGGATGGAGCAGGACTCAACTCCTGAAGCTGGAATCTCAGGGGGTCCCCGGCAAGGCACAGGGGAGAAGATCACCGTGCAGCAAACAGGAACCCAATGAGCGGAGATGCTCGGCTCTGCAGAAAAGGGCAGGCCAGCTCTCCGCCGCAGCTAGCAGGTCAACCTCATTCTCCCAGCCAAGCGGCGCAGGAAGTGAAATTACCTCCCACCACCCACACAGACGCACCCTCCCAGTGCTTAGCAAGATCGTTTAGGTGGGGCATAGGTCTTATTGTCTTTACTAACTGCCCATCAATCAAAAGGATGACCTGGCAATCTGTGTATCCCAGCAACAAAATGAGAAAGAAAAATTCCCCAAGAAAGGAAACAAAAGGAGAAATCTTAAACCACAACACTTTAATTTAAGTGAAACAGATTGTGAAAGTCAGGGGACACATATGCTAACTTTGTAATTTAATTGGATTGTTCTTGTGATGAAGAGAGCTGCCTGCCTTTTTTGTGTGTATTGAGAAATGTAAACAGCAATAATAATGATGGCTCTCCAGTAAAAACTGTAATTCAAATAATAAGATGAAGCGTTTTGCTCATGTTCAAACTGTCATTATTTCCAAAAGAGTACTTCTTTTTCTGTTCAGAATCTTCTGTTCATTTGCACTTTTTTGCTATGATCATATAAATAATAACAATAACAATAACAATAACAACAACAATAACAAAACAACAACAACAAAACAAGAAGAAGAAGAAGAAGAAGAAGAAGAAGAAGAAGAAGAATACATAGAATGCAGAAATCAGAACTAAGTACGTAACAGAATCTGAGAAATGTCTTTTAGTTTCATCCTGAGCTTCATTGTGTAAGAAACAATTTCTATTTTGATACCAGATGTGCCAGCTATACTTTCAGTCCTTCACAGTTCTTGTTTTGTCTCTGAGCTGAAAAACTTACTACCCATATAGACACATATTAATGTAGAATGGCATAGGTACATATCAATGTGTGTGGACATCTCAACTGTTTTCTTTTCTGGTGTTTGATATTCTACCTGCTCTGTCATCTGGAAGAGGAAGGATGGAGGGAGGAGTCTTAGTGAGAAGTGCAGAGRCTGCTGACTTCATTGTAGGAGAATATGGCTTCCAGCTGGGTGTACTGTTATTTTTGTCTGACATATGGCACCATGAATTCTTCGCACTTTTATGATTTTGTTATTAAGACACAGTTGGTCAGCAATGTCTACTACGGGAAGTCTGTAAGGGCGAGGTGGGATAGGAGCCCAAGGGAGCCTGCAGTATAGCCAAGTGGTACACTTTTCTATAGCTGAGTATAGTTACCTTGAAATCTGCAGCATCTTGATGCTCAGTTTCCTTCCTGGGGAGTGGGACTGTGGCACACTGCACCCATATAGACGTGGCAGCAGCATTTTCTTGTTTATGAGCAGATCTTCCCAGGAGGTGAAATAGATGTCTTCAAATGCCTTCAAAGGACAGGACAGTGTGGTTCACTCCAGCCTGCATCTTTATTGTAGGAATGTTAAGCTATGCAATAAAAATTCACACAAACAGAGAGGAGCACAGAGAAGGTGTGCTTCCCAAGAACCCACTGCCTTGCCAGTTCTAGGCCCATCACAGGATTCATTAACACATCTTCCTGAGTTCAGAAGAGTCCAGGGACACAAATACAAATGGGAACCCAAGGCAAGGACTCAGAAGGGCACCCCTGTTTTGGTCCCTCACAGAGCTGTCCCTGCAGAGACCCAACTGCTCTGTCCAGGCATTAAATTCTTTCTTGTCCAGGCATGAAAACCTTCAATTACTTAATTTCAAAGCACCTTTCAGAATGCATGGTCACTGCAAAAGGAAATGGGAAATTACAGCATCCAGAACAGCATTTTGGGACAAGTCTGCCTATGGGATGTGTAGTGCAGGAACCACAGGAAACGAAAGAGGATGGATTTGAATGGTTTGGGAGAAACAAAAATGGGAAAATAGAGGAATAAGGTGATAGAAAAGGGTGAGTTAGATGTAAATACTTTTCTGGGAGAAGTGTACTAGGAAACCTGCTATATCCTAACATTTACAAGCCGTTAAGTCAAAGGTTCAAAAAAGGTTCAAAAGATAAAAGAAATTACAATATACAACAATATATGACAAGTCTAGTAAATTATAGAGGATAACCTAAATGTACATTTTCCTCCAAAATGGGGAAGTGGGAATTGTACTGGTCTTATGAGTTATGCTGTATCTTAGATACCAAGTTACTCCGTGTCTTAGACCACTCACCTTTTGGTAAATAGCATTTTACAGATTGCAAGATAATCTTTGCATATTTTGCAAAGATAATGCAAAACCAAAGCRACAATTTCTAGTGTCTTCATTAAATTCCCACTGCATTTCAGAAGTGGCAGTTGTTCTGCGCAGTGTACAATGATGAGTGGGACACGGATTCTACATTGGCATGTGAAGACCTTTATTGTGCAGTAGTAAATTCCTTATATATCACAAATTAACCTGGAAGTAATTCTACACTATGACACACTCCAAACAATAATCTTATCTCACAATATTGCCTTTTATGTACTAGGTAAACAATACCTTTTAGTAGCAAGCAGTGTTCTTTTAGTCTCCCGGGAACTGGTAGTTACAAACTTTTCTTGTGGCCTACCTACTTCACCCGTGATCTACTAATTCCAAGGCTTCTTCTGCACCAAGGACAGAAGATAGCCCTGACTTTCAAGGTCCATTTTTCTGCTGTTACTGCTAACAATATTCTGACCTCCTACAGTGTACAAGCAAGAGATCAGAACAGCGCACTCTGCAGCATAAGAAACCAAGGAACACATGCTAGAAGACTACATATAGCAAGAAGAAATTGCAATACTTCAGCTTATCTAAGAGATTGGTATTCCTTAAAGGGTATTAGATTGGTTTAATACGTGTAGCGTAATTTGATCTCTGTTGTAATACATATGCAGCATCAATAAAGCTCTCTATATTGTCCTCAGTCAAATCAAGGTATGCAAATTTAAAACAGTAACACAAGTCAGGGAGAATGGTGTTTCTCATAATTCATAGTTTGGCTTTGTTGAGCTTTGTTCTAATACTTAAAAGAGACTGGCCCTGACAGATTCAGCAGAGTTTGCAGGCATTAGAAAGACTGATAGGGTTTGTTAAATTTGAAGATGCTACCCCATTTCCTTTCATGAAGAAAAATGTTTTACTGTCCCTTTATGTGTTGCAGACCAAGCTCTAAGTACATTTCAGAAGTTTTCATCATTTAGCTCAATTTGTTCATTATGAAACACATAGATATGAAAGCAAAAACGAAATGCTCACAAGCACTTATTATTACTGCCTGCTGGTATTTAATTTTAGGCAGCAGAAAGCTCTGTAGCATGCTCTGTAGGCCACCAAAAAAAAAAAAA
>NW_026623911.1:0-87796 GCF_030028575.1 Malurus melanocephalus | reverse complement strand
AAAAAGAAAAAAACCAAACCAACTCCTGACAACCCCCGACATTTAAAAACTGAGTTTTATGGTAGTATATATTTTAACCAATAAGGTAAATATTTTATTTTGGAGTTATTCTATATCTTGTACTTCTTCCCTCATTATTCCTGTTACTTTGCAAGTACATGTCTGGTAAACTTCTATGTGCAGTTATTACATCATACTGATTTGGAGAATACCACAAATATCAGTAATACTAAAGGACCAATCACTTTTTTCTCACACTGTCCTGTCATTCCTTACACTCATGACAAGAATGGCCCAGATGCAAATGATCTAAATTCTCTAGTTAAAGAATTTCAAGTTGGCGCTGTAGAGCCCAGACTGCCAAACAGGAAACAGTATGCTGAGGATGTAGAAGGAATTTAAGCTACACATAACCTGTTTTTAACATAGCCTTAAGCTTTGAGATCCTTCAAGTTTCACCTTCAATCAGATAATGAAGACATTAAAAATAAGCAACATCTTTTTATTTATTAAAATTTATCATCCTGGATATTAAACTTATTTTATTGACAACAGTATACACTAAACCCATGTTTACTGGAAGTTCAGGTTTTTCTCAGGAGATTCACTTTTCTTCATGCCCTTTGGAGTTCATAAACTTCCATGTTTCTAACACCTATGATGAGGATGTTTAACATAAAAATAAAAAAAGTTTTGTTTCAGGACCAAAGACTCTGATTTTAATTCCACTGTTATCTGTCAACAGCACATACTGAACATGACATATAACTTTCAGATCTTCAACTTTTTATAAACTTATAGCTGACAAACAAATTCATCTGAACGCTATTTAAAACCTCATACTAAAACACAGGGCACRTTTTATAAGTAACTTGTTCAATCAAGGTGCAAATTAAAAAGAGTAAGGGACCTAAAATAGTAGAGTATAACAATAAATTGAAAATTACAACAATGTGTAACAATGGAGGGAACASAGAATGCAGACCCTCTTTTAGTTGGCCCAAAGAAAGTATGTTATTCTCAAAAAGCTGTGCATCTTTATACTTTCAAGTATATGTACTTGAAAGTATGTATACTTTTCCCAGCCTAAGCACCCATTGCCTCAGCAGGGTAGCTGCCCATGAATTTTCTTATCCAATTACATCTCTGGTTAGGTGGTGTCTACAGGCTCTGCGTAACCAACCACAGCTTGACACACAAGGCAGGGCCATGTCAATCATACAAACTCTCAAACTCTTCTCCAAATTGCAAGATTTAACACAGATAAACAGGATCTAACAAAAGCACATTCTGTAAGGCTTTTCCCTAAGCCCAACAACAGTGTAAATTTGTAACCTAGATCAATGGTCTTAGAAATGAACGAATCCCCTAAAAGTTGTAAATCTTTATGATAGCCTGTAAATAAAACAGATATGTATTTTTGTTGTTGTTCCACTGCAAATTGAGTATATTTTTCTGTGCGTACAGCTTGAAATCCTAGGGAATTAACTAATATAGCTGAAATGAAACAATTTTGTCTTTTAATCTTGTAGTCAAATCAAGATATCAATATATGAATAACAAACTGGGATGAATCAATTCATTCAAACCCTGAAAAATCACAGATATAATGTTATCATACTTAGTATGAGCCCTCTGCAACAAAAGGACAGAGCTTGACATCAACATGAGGCTGCAAATGCATAATTTTAGGCTATTATTTTCGAGCAACAGATACAATGAACTCTTATCCTGCCTAAATATTCCTTTGGGACATGGAATGTCTTACAATCACTGTGACTTTATGTGGCAAACTAATTTTACACTGAGCAAACATAGATTATGGCTGCATTAGTCTTTGTCAGAGTTAGGATGACATTCAAAGCAGAGTAAAAAATAGACCATGACACTGAACTACTCTACCCTAAAGCAACACGGAGCAATCAAGAGCTCTCTTCCTGTGCAATTAGTAGGGATCAAAAGCTGTTCTTTTGGATACAACATGGCATCATTTTTAGTTGGTATCTTCAGTTGTGGTTTTCCTTTGGCTTTGGGCTTGGTATAGTGAGAAATTATCACTTTTTCTCCTTTTTACACTATCAGGACAGTAAATGAATCCATTATGATGTGGATCCTGAAGGAAGACACGTATTTTTTGGTATTTATGAGTACCAAACTTAACAGTTGCCATTCACCCCCCTTGGATACTTCCAGAGAAGCCTTCAAAACAAAATATACAATCAATTTTTTTCTATTTAGCAATTTGATCTTAAATCATATATGCCTAGCACAATGATTACTTATTTTTACTGTTTATTCTTATTATCCCTTGTTTCTATCAGTAAAGAGATGTCCTCAAAGGCACAGCACAAAGTCATTATCCCATCACTCTTTGTAATGTTTAACCTGCCTAATTTCCTCTCTTTGTTTTTATTTTTTCACTGAATAAATGACTAATATTTTTTSTCAACACACACATTAACTTTATTTACAGTTTCTTTATATTTCCATTACCCAAACAAATTTAAAAGTAATCATAATCTTTCTTGATTATTTCGAGGAAGCAGAAGTAATTATCTTTATTTGATCAAATGAAACTAATTCTTGGGAGTATATCTCTCATTCATGAATTTATATTCCTTACATAATTAAGGAATAAATAAAGAAACAGTTTGCTGATTTAATTTTACACAGAGAAAGCCTTGCTCCTGTATGACAGCATAGCTATTGTAATACAGCTTGCTAAGTAATATCGAATATCCATTTCTTTAGATTTGATTAAAAAATACGGGATATTTTTAGAAAATTTTTATTTAACTAGTTGCCATAGTTCTTCTTTACATTTTTTGGTACAAATAACAGTTTAATTTTATAGTTTTAATTGCTATTTCTCAGTGTAAAATGTGTGTTCTACTTCTGCCAAGACTACAAGACTAGATCATAACTCTAAAAATTTTTCTTCATTCTGATTATTCTTTAGTAAGCATAAAATAGATACTTTTATTTTATGAAGGAAGACAGACTTTTCTGTGTTGGACCTTCAGCTACTGATCTGATCAAACCTTTATCCTGAAAGATATGCTCTTTTAAAGTAACATTTCATCTTCTTTTTGAAGTAAGGCAATCCATGCTTTATTTTTCCTTTCTAAATTTAGGAAGTAAAATCAAGTAACATCAAATACTATGGAATTACTTCCTTTCAAATATGCTGAACAATTCTTGATTAGCCCAATTTTTAAAGTCAATTTTACATTTAGACCTAAGTTCAGTCCTAGGAGCAGACAAATTTTTGGTCATCTTTGCACATGCTGATATGAACCCTTCAGAAATTATGCCTCTGCTGCTACARCTCAGCACATTTTGCAAGTTTTCTAAGTTAAATAAGATCAACTTCCATAAATTCAAGCCAAAAGCAAGCAATCTCACTCTCAGATGTGTTTTCAGTATCAGACAGAATTTCCAAATGCAGACTCTTGCATCATATAAAACCTCTCTTCCCTCACACATCCAGATATGCATTCYCTATCCAGATAAGTACTGGTGCAGGAAGTGAAAGGGGGAGAAAGACTTTGATTTCTTCTGTCAATCATGTGGAAATTCTTTTGCTGTATTCAAAACTGTCGACTTCTCCCTTTCATTATGTTTTTTCCTTTCTTGAAGGAGAATCAAACAGCACAGAAGCGAAATGAGGTGAAGTCTGTCTGTGAGAAAGTACACATGAAGATTTTAATGTAAGTTGTGGTAAATCACCCCTTTTTCAGCAAATCTCACAGAGCTCTGGGACTATACCTAGGCTGAAGGACTGCTCTGCTTTGAATAAAAATGTAGAGAGAAGTGGCCGCTTAGCTAACAAGGGACATGCCTGCTRAAGTTAAAGTAACTGCCTTCGTAATGATTAATGATGCTGTAGACAATGCACCCCTAATTGCTAACAGCCAATATCATAAAACACTCCCATCTCATTCTGCACATAAGGGGATTCTATACCCATCAGCTAAACAAAAAGCTTATCAATGAGAAAATAATTTTCTGTATATACTGGCAGTACACTTTTTTCAATTAATGGTATTATCTGGATAAGGATGTAGCCAGACAAAAGGATCTCATTTTTAGAAGAATATGGAGTTTTACTTTATTTCTTACAGCTCACTCTATTATCTAACTAAATATAGCCTTGTTTATAATTATCCCACAGAAGCAGATTAATTTGTTCTGACAAGAAGGAAATCTAAATCCAACTGTTTGCTTTGTGAATGCCATTTACCTTAAACTTATGGTAAAAATAACAACTTTACTAGAATTTTATATTTCTTTACTTTTGGGTGAACCAGAGACAGGGTCTGCAGATGGGGAGAGAKGTAGAGCACGAGGGAGAAATGGCCAGATACAGAGGGTATGTGAGAGAGTGAGAGAGAGTGAGACAGAATGAGAAATAGAGAGGCAGCTCTACATGAGACAAGAGGGGAAAAGGGAGGGATGGAGACATAAGGAAGAATGGGGGTACATAGAGAGAACATGTGCATGAGGAAGAGAACAGAAGGCAACTAATTTTTGCTTTGTTAGTAAGACTGAGAAGGATTTATGAGATCTAATGAAATATAAAAAATCTTCTGAAAAAAATCAAATGTTTTCCTGCCATAAATTTTYTTTTTTTTTTTTTAACTTGGATTTCATCTTCATTTTTTAATCCTCCCTCAAAACCAAAACTATTCCCCCTCTTGAGATCACATTCAAACTGCTGTAATCCCAAACATTTTATCATCTCCAAGGTGTTACCAAGGGACCAGGGCTGCCCTGTGAGAGAATAGTAGATTTGTACTTGGAGTACTGAAAAACTATGATATTAGATGACTTCCAAAATGTATTTCTACCAGCAAGTAAGTCAGTGGGTCTCACTGTGACAGATGAAAAGCTTTATCTCCTTTTCACACGTTCTGCTGTGAAACTGTGTAGATATTTGGATACCACTACTTCAGGCACTGTGATCTACCAAGAATGAAAACAGTATCTCTATAAAATACATGTACTTGAGGATTACACAGTATTAAGCTGCAGTGACAAAAACCAGAAATTTTATTGCAGTTTGGAGTACAGAAGCAGAGGACAAGAGGAAAAAACCCAAAGCCCTCACAGACAAACTTCCAGACCAATGTCCATATGCCACCTTCCAAGATTCAGTCTGCAAGAGGTGGTTCATTAAATGCACTGTAAACAGTAAATAAAATAATCTCTTGTGATTGAAAGGAAAACCGTGTTTTAATAGGGTGACATCAGGTAGTTCATCAGCACTTCAGCTATGGCTGTTTTCTTTGAAAGACTTTGATTTGGCTCATCAGAGACATTATTTTGGGATATTATGTACAGACTCCAAGCAGAACAAATTCTTTCCTGATGATGATGTGCTGCACGCAATGTAGAAAATTATGAATCAAGGCATGAAATTGTGACCAATTTGAAATTCAAAGCTTTTGTTAGAACAACTGGAAAACCTGTGAGCAACAGAGATGTGAAGGATTATTGAGCACTTCCTGCTGAGCAGTCACTACCTCTGATCAACTGACCCTAAATTAAATGCTCATTCAATAATTTTCATTCATGTGATTTGCATACTCTTTTCTGAAGGGTTTTTCTGATCTCCTCTTAAAACATTTTCTAGGCTGCAAGCAAAAAGAGATGCAAAATATCTTGAAAATGACAAAGAGATAGTATTCTGGTTGAATCCAATCCTATGTCAAAACATGCTTAGTAAAAAATGAAAATGGGACAATTTCTCTCCAAATGCTCATGTTCAACCTCTTCCATCTATGTAAKTGGATGCAGACTATTCTGGCAAGAAATCTACCCAAATACAACTCTGCAACTGCTCTTGATGTTGACACTGCACAGTAGCCTCTGTGTTATATGTTATGGAACTTTCCTCATTCTCAGAAGTGATGAACAACTTCACTGTTTTTTTCTCTGTTTACTGTTTAACTCTGATAACTACTAGACATAATTTGTTTTAAAAGCATGAGGTACTCAGAAAAGAGTGTCTGAATCATATTTTTGGAGAATGCCAGAACACTAGGGAAGAGATGACACTGCCATCATTACATATTTCCCTTGTATTTTACAACCAAATGGCTTAACATGTTGCTCTTTTGTGCAAGTTTATAGTATTATGAATATAAGTACCCTCAAAATTGAAAATCAGCTGATTCTTGCCTAATAGCTAGAAAACTAAACATGACTGATGGATTCTACTGAAGTTTGAGCACTAAACATTACTTTTAAAGAGATGTTCTGTCTGCAATCCAAATTTCATAGCAGTACTTTGGTAATTGGAGCTATGAGTTGAAAAAACTTGTAAGCCTTCTGCTGTCACAAGTTGCCAGGGCTCCTCTTTCAGGGGTCCAGTTACTTGTGCCTTCTCTGATTTACCTCTCTGGCTGAAGCATTTTTAGCTGCATACATGTGGAACTACATCACAGACCAAATCAGACACCCATCACTGCAGCGTACCTAAAGGAAATGGAAGTTCCTCCAAAACTCCAGGGCAGTAACCAGATGCTTTAAAACATTAGTCCCTAATTTGTAGTACCTTCTGCACATAAGTAACACTAAAGTAACATCCCAGGCTCTGTAGTAAATCCATTTTACACACATGTAAGCACATGAGGACCGATCATTCCTTGAGGAAGTTGTGAAATTGCTTAAATGAAGTCGGGGGAATTTGGCCACTGAAAAATAACAGAATTTCCTGCCCATTCCTTCTTCATATATTAGACATGGTTGAGAACAACAAAAAACAAACTCCCACTTTCTATTTTTTTTTTATACATATGCAAATTAGGAACTAATTGTGTAAGTATGTTTCCTGAGCTCTCTGTAAAGATGCTCAAGCCTTGTTTGTGTGTGGCAGCAGTTCTAAAACCTAGTATGTGGTCATAGAAGTATGTGGGATATTCCTAATTAGGAAATGCTACATCTACTCATTTGTGGTTCCACTTCTCTCTTTTATATCTTTATCTTCAGCCTGCCTTTTAGCTTCAACAGATATTTTATAGTGGTTGTTCAAAGATGGCATATTTCTTGATTATAAGTATTTTACAAGGTCAAGAGCATCTGCTCTCCTAACCAAAGACTAATACAACGTAAGAAATGTTGTATTACATGTAAAAGATAATCATTAACATCACAGCACCATTTGTTCAGAAATTTTTCCTAACGCAGATTTATTGAAAATTTGTCTTTAAATTAAAATGCTCTGTTATATTCCCCTACTCCCCCACACACTGATTCAAACAAGTACATCTTTAAAGGTATTCAGAGGACTTTCGTTTCCAGTTCTGAGATAAAATTTTGGGGGCCGGGCGGGAGAAGAATGTGCGTAAAGGAAGAAATCACTTTACCAATATTACATCAATGGTATGTAAGATGTTTGATACATTATGCTGCTGTTAAGCTCATGTCCAGTCCTGTGTGTGACCATATAGCCCAGTAAAACCAAGTGGCTCATAGTAACAGATGATATGATTTGTATTGAGTCTGCAGTCCTCTGCACTGTGATTGAGGCTCACAGGCTTGCYCTGTCTGTGTTCTTCTGATCTGTCTGTAGCTTTGCTTTGCCTGCATTAGCTATGACAGAAATTCCTCCAACTAACAATGTGTCCATGGTTAATTTGCTCTGTTATTTTTATTTGTATGGCACTGGAGTATTCTTCAGATTTATAGCAAAAAGTAGCCATCCCATGTAGCATGAGATTCTATTCTGACACATTGCATAAAGCAGCACAGATCTGGTACAAAAGGCAGTTGCTTTAAACTGAAACAGGATTGCTTTATTTCAGATATTAGGAAAAAATTCTTCACAACAGGGTGGTGATTCACCGGCACAGGTTGCCCAGAGAAGGCATGGATGTCCCATCCCTGGAAGTGCTCGAAGTCATGCTGGATGGAACTTGGAGCAACCTGGTCTAGTGGAAAGTGCCCCTGCCCATGGCAGAGAGGTTGGAACTGATGATCTTTAAGGTCCTTTCCAAACCATTCTATGAACAGCAGAAGCTTTGCAAAGTGGACACCCTGGATTAGGCATGGTAGAGTGTGTTGAGAAATGAAGCGCTGGCTTGTCCCTGGAGACCCCACAGGGATAAACATCTCACCTGTAGTCAGTTAGGAAATATTGACTTGTAACTGAAAGTAAAATCTGATTTTAGGAAACAAAAAACAGTGTGCAATATCCATAATTGCATCTAAYGTATGTATATAGCATGTTCAGTGAGACATGCAGCTGAAAAATAATGAAAGAAAGCAAGATGCAAAGATCTGTTTGAAAATTTTAAAATGATCCCGAATGGATCCTAGACTGAGAAAGAAATTAACAACATCAACGTTGCGTTTCTCCAGGCAAAGGATATTTAATGCATACAAATCCCCATAACATACCATGAATCATGACAATGACCACATTGATATTAGAGACCAAATAGAGCAGACAATGGACAAACATAGCAGCAGGGAAAAGAACCTCCAAAACTAAGTGTGTGTATTGCAATTTAAAAGGAATTCTTAGTATTATTAACTGTGTKGCTATTCTTTTTCTGTAATAGTTAGAGCTAGACTACTAATGATTCTTGAATAATATTGTTCCAATTTTGTTGCTACTAACAACAAATTCTTGGATTTGTAAAGCTTTTTGCTCATAAACAAGATTTGAAAGTAACTTGTATATTGGCATGACATTGTGCTATCACATTACTGAGTTGGATGCAAATTCAGGAAATTCAGCCAGCAGAGAAAGTGCCTCCAGGAGACTAGAAATGTAAGAACAGCGAAATGGGAGCTACAGAAGAAAACTAAGGCCAAAAAAAAAAATTGTGAGAAAACCAATAATTGCAAAGACTTAGATTTTTCATAAAGTCCCCTAATGTCATATGTAATGTGGGTTTTTGGTTTCGTTTTTTTTTTAATACTGCCTAGTAAGAAATACTTAAGTTAGTTTTGAAAGGGACCTTCTTATAGCTGGTAGGCCAAAATTGTATCTCTCATGTGCTRTAATTATGAATTCTAACATTGCTTTTCTTTCTCCTAACACTTGTGATCCAATCACAAGATTGCTTTCAGTATTGAAATAGGTTTGTTTTTTTTCTTTCTGTGGGAGTAAAACAGACAAGTAGAATTGACAGCTGCTCAAATAGGAATCACAATGCACTGTCATGCCCTTTGTACCTGTACTGGCAAATGTGAGAGCAGTGCTGAAGCCTTACATGATTCTTTCACAAAGAAGAAGCTCCCAAAGTTAATTGCAACTCCTTTTTCTCCAGACTCAGATATCTAAGGCATCCCTTAATGAGCTCACATGTTCATACTGCASTCCAAGCAGAAACTTTTTAGTTCTGTGAAATAAGGAAGTAATGGACTCACCTTTTTGACACTTTTTGTTTTAGAGAAATAAGGTAAAGGCTTTCAGGCCCTTTAGACTCTGCTTTAGTTCTTTCTTTCTACTATATTCAGGAGGATACTCACTTCAGAAAGGTTTTCTCCTCCTATATACTACAACTATTCATTTCTGGTGTGTGTCAGACTAGTTAACCACCTTCACTACTAAAGTGGTATCAGTCTTTTCCTGCTGACATTTGTCAGTCTTCAGTTCTGGCTGCTAGTTTCTTTCAAAAACTGTTTTTGGCACCTTTAACTCCTGGTACTTTTCCCATTCATCTGTGTATATGGGATGTTGTCACCTCTTGATTATTTTTGCATCCTGCTGGCTTTTCATATTGGTAGAAGAATTGGCACTTACAGGCACAAGTACACTCATGCTTTGTTGATGTTTAAACTACACAGCATCAGAAACCAATCTAGCTATCAGCTATCTCTACATCCTAATTTCTGGCTTGCTGTAGAAAAGCTTCTAAAGAGAGGACCTTGGTAGCAATCAGCAGCAAGAGTTTCTGCTCGAGAATTTATTAATTTTAATCCCAGATGTTGATTAAGCCTAAATGGTATGTTTTACTAAAACTAGTAAAGTCTGACAACATGTGGTAATGTATGAAATATATTGAATGAATAATCCAAGTGATTTTCTTTCTTTTTCATTTAAATAGATCTGTGTAACATTATGAGTTGTAACTGACATAAATTTTCAAGATCAGTAAACTGAATGTTAAATGTTCATAAATGCTTATAAAATACATGTCTCTAAAGCTTCTTCAATGATGACTCTCATTTAAACAGTTTAGGATTCAAACAGCCTGAGTGTCTGCAATTATGTTAATGGATTTATTGTGCTGCTATTCTGAAACAAACTCACCTAATGTATTTCCTAGAACCACTTCAAAAAGCCACTCCTTTCTCACTTCCCTCTTCCTCCCAAATCGACTCAAACCAAAACTTACCACCAGAAGTCACAAAAGTGCTCTTTGTTTCACACATGAGAGAAGGCTCAAGTAATGAAGCTGTCCCAGGCGCTTGGAGGGGCCGTTGGCATAGTTGAAAACATTCTAATTACATGGCAAGAGAGCATGATCACACCATTTAACATCTGGTTTCTAAACTTTTTCTTCCCCCTCTTGCTATGTTTATTGTACTTGTAAGTTACCCATCATCTTGCTATTACTCATCACTCTCCTGGACTAAGTTTCCTTTCATGTACTTCTTTCTGCCGTTGGTTTCCATCATTATTCCAGAATTCCTTTTCTAAGGAAACTATAGTTTTATTCTTCTATTAAAACTGCTATAAGAATGTATAGTTACTCATGTCTCATGTCAAACATCTGTTTGGTCACCATTCTGAGATAGTAATCTGGTTTCATGTACAGGCTGATAGACTAAAGTAATCACACTTACCCAGTGAGGTTTTTGCTCTGGTGTCTGTATAATACTCATCTATTTTCTACCTGGCCTCTTTTTCACTTTGAATTGTCTCCATCATAAGAGAAGGAAAAGAAAAAAGCACTGAGAAGAGTTGTCAGCTGCATCATCAGCCACAGCAATGAGATCAGCCATAAGTAAGGGAAAAATCCACAGTTCTGATACACACATGCCTTACCAATGAGCTCAGTCTGAAGCCATATGTATTACGGCTCATTCTTAATTTATAAGTTATTTGTCATTCAAAAGTTAGACCTTTTGCCTTTTGCAAATTAGAAGCTTGCTTAAAAATCTTAAGGATCAGTTTTATTGCATCATGCTATTAGCTAATTTGGGTGGCCAGCAATGTTATTACACTTCCTAGATTAAGCAAGTACCTATCTGCACATTTTATTTGCTCTATTCTGTAAAATATTTACTATTTTGTCAAGGCAGCTCAAGAAGAATTGGCTTAAGTTAGAACCTGTATCCTTATCCTCATCAGCCAAGCAGAACCATGCCACTGCAAGCCAGAGACTGTTTAGACATTCCTGCTATACATGCTCTACCAGAGCGTAATGGAACCTTCTCTAAAGTCCAAAGACTGATATAAATACTTATAATAACTGAGCATTTTCTGTAGATCTTCTAATAATTCTTTCACACTGCCTGTCTGTCTGACCTTCTTTTCCAGAATTTCGGCCTGCAAATAGAAAACTGTGTTTCTATTATAACTTTGATGCATTGCTTACAGTTATTGACTTCTTGGCCCCTTCTTACACAATTTTTATGTTCCTTTGCTCTTCTCCCTAGTGAGGTGGAGCTGAGGATGTGGCTAGGTGACCTGGTGAGGATGGAATGATTGCCTTGTGACACAAGGTTAGCTGAACACAGGTGTTTCCCCAGTTTACAAGGTTTCTGTCAATTGTTCTCTTGATGTTGACAGGTATACATAGGATATAGGCCTTGGTGTTCTGTAACAATTACCAAAGAAACAAGCAAAAAAAGAACACCTTCATTAAAACAGCAGTGTCTTCTTATTAGAAAAAAAATAACTAAGACCACACAGTGGAGTCAGGGCAACATGAGCAACCATCTTCAAACTTTCCATTATAAATTCTAATTGACTATTACTATTGTTGTAGCAGGTTAGATCCTCTGTTTAGTGACCCCATTTAGATGTGCACTACATAAGAACAGGATGTTYGCATTAACTCAGTTACAACTTTGGTAAATTTCTGTTGACTTTCATTATGGCAACAGCTGAATTGAAACTAATGTTTGCTAAAACTTTGTGGTATTCTAGTTTTTAAAAGTCAAGCCATTAATAATAAATATATCTTGCACAAACTATTTCTATGCAAAATGCACATACAAGTGCTTTGTTATTCAGATAAGAGTGCAGAGATGACAAAATCTTAGCCACTTTTAGAGAGCCACTGGTATCCAAACCACAAAATTATCTTCTTCRTATAATTTCAACAGCAAAATTGAAGAAAATCCAGACCATTGTATTTTTTTCAGCATAAGTGATTGCCTGCAAGTGGTTTGCTATGGCAGTAAACTTTAAATGATGCCACTGTCTGTCTGTCCATCCAGAACAAGAAGTTTAATGGTCCGAAGTATTTTTTGTATGAGGAAAGCCTGAAAGACCTGGGACTGCAGAAGGCTCAGGAAGGTCACAAAAATTGTGTACAAATAACTGATGGCTGGAAAGAAAGAAGAAGGAGCCATGTTCTACTCAGTAGTGCATATTGACAGCACAAGGAGGAATGAGCCCAAATGCAAAACTAGAAATACCACAAAAACACAAGAAAATGTTGGTGGTTTTTTTCTCACTGTGAGTGTGGTCAAATGCAGGACCAGGCTGTTCAGAGCTTGATCACTGGAAGCTTTCAAAACATGAAAGAGTCCTGGGCCAACTGCTCTATCTTATCCAGCTTGAGCAGCAGGATATGGACTTGATGATCTCGAGACCCCTTCCAAGTTAAATGGTTTTCTGATTCTTTATTAATCCCTTGACTAAATTCAGCCATATTYACTAGAAGAGTAGCTGACTTAGACATTTTAAATTCCTAGGACTTTTTGAAAATAAGTAAGTTACAAGTGGAAAAGAAAGGAAGAGGGAATGCCATTTTTACTGCTGCAGAAAAGACAATTAGCACTCTGCTGTCCCTCAGTACCAGCAGTCAACTCCTTAAATGGGATACAGATTTATTAGCGTGGGCATATTAGTGCCTGGCTTATGAGATTCTCCTGTTTTTGTGGAACAGGTCCTTTATTCTTATTCTGCAATAGTGGATATAGCAGGGATGTAGGATTATTGGAAGAGGAAGCAGCTCAGTGAGAGGGCTCTACATGATAGTGGAAGTGTAAAGGTGGAAGGTGGGCAGCTGACATGAGAAGAGCTGTCAGGGGGCAGCTGACATGAGAAGAGCTGAAGTTATCTCAGAACATAACTGTGTAAAATCGCTTTTATACATTGACTTGCTTGATAAACAGCACCATTGCAGCACTGAATACTGCTTGTGTATTGCGCAGCATTTTCTGTATGCTGTAGAAGCAGAGTAAACAACTTTATCACATCTGCCCTGGCTGTTCTGTCCTTCTTATTAAAGAGGCAAATCATCCATGTGAAGTACCTCACCACAATAGCTGGTTCTTCTTTCAGCCTGGTGCATGATATGGGGAAATGAAAGAGTTGATAGCAATTGMTTAAGCAAAGCTGACTTGGCTCAGCCTTCACTATAGTGCCTATCTTTGCCACCATTAATCACACTGGCCAAGTATTGTAGGGAGAAAGATACCCATAACAGAGTTGCTATTCTTTGGACCCTCAAACCAGTAAAAACTGATTCAAAAGTCTGGACTGATACCATGGAACCAGAGAGCATGTGTGGAGACAAAAGGTAAAAAGGTTGACTTTGAGGAAGATGTCTTACTTCATCAAAAGACCACCTGAAGACCACTGCCAGAGGACAAGGTGCATGCATCACCACAGGCAGACTCATTAGCATAGGAAGAGGGAACAGGTGATAAATATGTATAGGTGCATTAAGAAACTCAATCTATATGTATGTAACCCAATATAAGTCGAGAAGCTGTACTGCAAAGGTGCACGTATAGGGTGAACTCTCATGTACCCGGTGTTGCAAATAAACATATCTACCTTACAACTTTACTTAGTTGTGGTGTTGCCYTGAAAGGCCAGTTTTTAATAATGACACAGACACAGTTAAGGGGATAAAAAGGGTTTTACCTCGGTATTTGGGATCCCAGGTGCACAACTTGATGGCAGAATGCACACCCGTGTACAGCACGGGTACAATTCAGGAATTAGCATATCTATCTAGGATTCCCCAATAAGAAACTTAACAAATGCAGTAATGTCCCCCTATTCGAAAGAATCCCACCCCGGGTGAGGCCAGAGCCCAGTTTACACAAGATGTTCTGGACAGAAGGCTTCACTCAAGGCTGGAGCCTCGGGTTTAAGATAGCACAGGGCACACTGATTCCTTCCTCAGGATGTTTGGTCTCTCTGCCCAGCAGAACTCCTGAACTAAGCTGGAATATCAAGCTTCAGGAATTACAAACATGTGGGCTAAAGGGTGCAGGGGAATGCATAGCGGGTACAGAAAGCATAAAAAGGAAAAGCAAAAGTCATCAGGCATCAGTGGGGTCTTTACTGTGCATTGATACATAACACTGCCTCAGAGTTCAAATAGTCTCTCTTCACACACAGACTTAGGGCTCAGCTTGCACTTGCCAATGTTTCAGCAGAAAGTACAGAGAGCTTGGAGACCAAGTGGACATCATTGGGTGAATGCCATGTAGCTAGAGATTCAGGAGAGATATTTGAAATAATTTGCTTTTATTTTGTCACCATTTTTTCATGCTATTTTCATACACTAATAATATCATTAATCTTCACTTTGATTTTTGCTTTTCTGCAGTCAGAGGATTATAGGGCCAAACAATATGGGAACAAGCTGCTCAGACACTGCTCTTGAACTTACAAGACCTGAAGTATTTTCTTGTCAGTGCAATGTGGTAATGGATAGAAACAAGGATTTGAAGGCCACAGAACAGCTGCTGAGTCATTGTCTTGGGTTACATGGAAGATGTAACCAAAAAGTATGTATTCTATTGCCATCTTCAAAAGCTGTTAAAACCAGGTGGGGCAGTGTTCTTTATCGTCTCCATGACTCAGTCCTGATAACACCCTCCAGGGGGGCTATCTCTGCTAATGGGACATCAAGGTCTCCCAGCATGACTCATAGAATTACACCACCCCACTGTGGAATGCCTGTACAGAGGGGAGGAGAATTTTTACCTGCATATAAGCTGAGACTTGTAAGAATACAGACATTTCCACTGGATTCCCAGAGAAGGGCTCGAAAACCACACCTGGACCTCCAGAGATGGACCAGACCTTTCTTCAGAATCACCACTTCAACAAGATGACATCCATCACCCCAACGGGACTGCAGCCCAAATTCAACTGGACTGCTACCACCATCCTGACCAACAGGGTGGCTGGTCGTATTCTGACTTTATCAGTTTAAGCTCGTGGTTTTTGTATTATTGCCTTTATTTAATCCTTTCCCTATTAAATTATAGTTCTGACTTGGAGTCTCTTGCAAAATATTTGTGTGGGTTTTCCTCCACTGGTCTTTCAAACTAACACAGTTGTGAAGATCAGTCTGAGAAACATGATAGTGAAAGGAGGCAGATTATCTGGATTTAATAGCACCTGTCTATCTCTGAAAGGAACAGAAGCTACTATGAATAATATTCATGAGGTAATAAGAATACAAAAGTCTTAGGAGCACTATCTGGATAGCACAGCTGTCAAGAAGTTTTTTTGGTAAGGCCTTTACTGAGAAAAAAGTGCTTACATTTGACCAGCTGCTGCCATCCAGGGAAGTAGCCCATTTCAGCACTTCGGTATCAGCAAACCACTTGGTGAGTGTGAATCCACTTTACCAGGATTTCAGAAATTGACTAAGTGCTTAATCATTTGAGGCAAGAAGACCAACTTCAAAAATCATGCATGTTTTTAAAGTATTTTTTTGAGATACACATCACATAAAAATGATTAGTATTCAGAATGGTTTCTTCCATATACAGAGTGTGTTTTCAGGCAGTCTTGGCTGACTGCCCATGCCCATTTTTTGAGATACACATCACATAAAAATGATTACTATTCAGAAAGGTTTCTTTCATGTACAGAGTGTGTTTTCCGGCAGTCTTGGCTGACTGCCCATGCCCATTCTCACACTGGAACTAATAATTTTTCCTGATTTACCTAGCTATTAGTATAGCAGATTCAATATAAATTTGCAGGAAAAAACCACGTTGGATGGCAAGGCTCACTCTWTTTTTTATTATGTGGATGAAACATACAGAGAAAAACCAAGTTGGAATCACATAAAGAAGCACCGTCTTGTCTAGAAGCTCTTTGTTCTCTAGAACTAAGAGCACTGAGACTCAAGCAACATTTCATATATAGAGTGGACCCTTCTTGTTTGATTGCCATTTTGTTTCTTATTGCATTTCCCTTAGAATACATTTTAGTTTCCAGGAAAGAAGTGCTCTTTTTCTTTGAGGCTACAGTCTCTCTATGGGCAATAGAACAAATTGAAACACAGAAGTTTCATCTGAGTATGAGAAATGCTTTGCTTCAAGACTGAGTATTGGAACAAGCTGCACAGACAGATTGTGGAGTATCCATCATTGGAGATACTCCAAAGTCACCTGGACACAATGCTGTACAACCTGCTCTGGGTGAACAATGGCAATGGGATTGGGCTAAATGATTTCCAGAGGTCTCTTCCAATAGCTATTTAGTGCTACTCTGCTGACTAGCTACTTGTGCAGTTGGCTAGCTCTGTTACTGCCTGAGTGTTGATGCCTGATGGTTTTTGCCTTTCCTTTCATGTACCCTTTTATATCCTTTTATACATTTTCTGTACCCTTTATGCATCCCTTGTACCCCTTAGCCCATATGCTTGTAATTCCTGTACCCTGATATTCCAACCTAGTTTAAGAGCTCTTCTAGGCAGAGAGACCAGACATCCTGAAAAAAGAATCAGCGTGCCCTGCGCTATCTTAAACCCAAGGCTCCAGCCTTGGGTGAAGCCTTCTGTCTCAAACAGCTTGTGTAAACTAGACTCTGGCCTCCGGGGAGCTGAGGGATGGATTCATTAGAATAAAGAGATATTACTACATTTGTTAAGTTTCTTATTAGGGAATCCTAGATAGATATGCTAATTCCTGAAATCTATAAAACCTGTATCCGTGCTATACACAGGTGTGCTTTCTGCCATCGAGTTGTGCACTGGGATCCCAAATACCAAAGTAAAACCCTTTTTATCCCCTTAGCCGTGTCTGTGTCATTATTAAAAATTAGCTATTCCAGGCAACAGTTTTTCTGGCACCCCAGATGGGATGAGAAGGAGACAGAGTCCTAGCTCTAAAATCAAAAGCTACATCCTGTCCTACTGTACCTCTCCTTTGCTGGCATTTTAGGAGGGGGAGTAGCACTCCCAGTGCTGAGACCAAGAACTTCAAAGAAATCCAACACAAGACATGGAAAAGAAGTAAGATAAAAAAGTACAATACTTTTGCTAGCAAAAGTGTTAGTGAGAGTAGCTTTGTAGACAGAAGAGCCCTGTAAAAGGAAGATTTTCTGTGATAAGGAAATTTCCTTTTACACAAGGTTGTGGAAAGAAGAAGACGCTCTTCGCTGTATCCATACAGAGCCTGAGGGCTACTACATGGCTCGGTGCAGCAAGCACCTGGTAGGCTCAGGGGGCTGAGTCTCTGGTAGGGTGGCACTGTGAGACCCAGCAAGGGCAAGCTTCTTGCATGCATGCGCTTCTGCTTTCTAGTCTGCTTTTGCCGTATAAGCTAGGCTGCCTCTTGTAGTAGAGGGTGAAGTTGCAAGTTTGATTCTTGCTTCCAACTCTAGCTGCTTTTTCATTTATAAACAAAACATGAAATGTGAATCATCCTCTCAAAGTATTCAGATACCCTGTGAAGCCCCATTAAGTGTAATATTGAAACATTAGTGAGTTCTAACGGAAGACAGCTCTAAACACGGAGAGGTTAGTAAGACTCTGTACATGTGTTTGACCAGTTTTAGGTCTTAAAACTGGAAGGAGATAGCCACAGTTTAGAAGAGTGGATAATGAGTTGATTACTGAATTATTAGTGGAACTCAGAGTCCAAGGCAAGTATGAAGAGTTAAGATATGCAGAGTTGTTTGCAATAATTTTAAACAAAAAACAAGCTTACAGTCAACCGCAGAAAGACTTAGTAGAGATGGTTTCACTAAGGAGAAGAGAGCAAAGGGAAGAATCACCCYCTCTTCCACTCACAGTGCTGCCCATACCAGAGAGAAGAGGAGAAGTGTGCCACCCCCTCCCCTGCCGCTGCAACCCCTTCCCCCAGTCCCTCCTGGGCTGGGAGGGAGAGATGACTGCCCACCGCCCCCACCGCCCCCCGGCAGCCCTGGGGGCAAGAGTAGAGCCAGAGCAAGGCCGAGTCCATAACCACCCTGAGACCAGGAGTGGGGCCGGAGCAGAGTCAAGTCCATCACCGCCTGACAGCCCTAGGGGCAAAAGCAAGAGCAGAGCAGAGACAAGTCCTGCTGCTGTTCCCAGTCCCTCAGAAGCTGGGAGTGGGGCAGACCAAAYGATCAATGCCAAAACAAAGAGAGAAACAATTGTAATTAAAAGCAAGCCTGGTTGATATTGATATTGATATTGATTGATATTGAGCCCAATACAGATAGCTGCTTTTAACAGGAGAGACAAAGTCAGATTACATTCCCTTGTAGTCTAGTAGTTCAAAGCTCTCACTGCTGTGACCTAGGTTCGATACGCAGTCAGGGAACCATGACTACACTGACCAATAAACTCGAGTAGATTACTGTTTTGAGTCCAAAATTTATCTTTTCTTATACCCCTACCCCTGTACACAAAATTAGTCAACAGCTCTTTGCTTTTGAGAGGAGAGAGACTGAAACAAAAAAAAAAAATCCAGCTCACCTAAAAATCTAAAAGCCAGCTAGCAAAAAAACTAAAAAAGACTACTGATAAAACCTCTGTATGGGACCCTTAAGGCAGCTGAAAAGAAAACCATCTTACTGTCCATAGAGAGTACAAAGGCTGCATTTAAGCAGCTAAAGCAACTAAAACTATCAGACTTAAGCCTTTTAAACTTTTTCCATATGAGCAACTCAGTGTTGCTCTGAGTATACTAGCACAGCACCTTAGAAACCAACGAAGACCGGTAGCCTATTTTTCAAAGCATTTAGGCAATGTTAACCAAGAGTAGCCTGGGTGTTTAAAGGCTGTCGAAGCAACTGTCATCCTGATATAGGAGGCCCATAAATTCACCCTTAGGCAGCACATTGTCGTGTATGTGCCCCACGCAGTGGTGTTTGTGCTAGAGCAAAAGGAGAGACACTGGCTATCTCCTGGCAGAATGCTCAACCACCAATCTGTGTTATTGAAACAGGATATTACCCTAAAAACAACATCTGTTGTTAACCCTGCCATGTTTTTGTCATCCACATTGCTTGATAACAAGCCTGAGCATGGACTGTTCGCAGACAATAAAAGAGACCTATTCCAGAAGACCAGACCTGAAGGACTCTGGAGAATCCACTTTAAAAACTTTTTACAAATAAGAGCAGTTTCATGAAACATAGCAAACAGATGACAAGCTATGCAGTAATCACCACAGATAAAGTAACTGAGRCAAAAGTTTTGCCTTTAGATGTGTCATCACAGAAAACTAAACTGATTGCACTGACAAGAGCTCTAAAACTGAGCGAAGAAATTAAACATACAGACAAAATCAAAATATGCCTTCAATGTTATTCATGCCCATGAAACTATTTAGAAAGAAYGTAGCCTGCTGACTGCTCAAGGTAATGAAATTAAGCATGCAAAACAGATATTTGCACTCCTGCAGAGTACCTAGAAGCCTACAAAAGTAGCTGTCATACACTGCAAAACTCATCAAAAAGAAAATACAGATCCCAAAGAAAGAAAACCGCTTTGCTGACAAAGCAGCATGAGAGATTGCAGAAAATGGTGTACTTGCAGTCGTACCACAGAAAGAAGTAGTTTTGACAAGGTTTACTCCAAAATGCGATCAAAGAAATCAAAAATGGATACAGGTCCYTCAAGCTAAAATTAAAAAAAAGTCAGTGAGCTATTACCCTAACAAGACAAGTTGTACTTCCACCCCGGCTTCTTCGAGAAATAGCCCAGAAAGAGCATGAGAGTACCCACTAGAAAACAGAAAATCTTTTAAAACATCTGAAGAAAGTAATAGTTGAGAGAGTAACTAATATTGTACAATCTATAACAAGCGTAAAACCTGTTGTAAAAACAATCCTGACACAAACAAGAGAGTTGTGCTAGGAGTGACAAAGACAAGAAATCTCTGGAGAGACTACTGGCAAATAGATTTTGCTGAAATGCCTCACAAAGAAGAATACAAATATGTACTACTAGTAGCTTAASACCTTCAGTACATAGCCTGAGGCTTACCCCTGTCGCACCAACACAGCAAAAGAGGTAGTAAAAACCTTGCTCAACCACATAATTCCAAAGTTTAGAGTTCCTCTAAGAATGTCATCAGATAGAAGACATTTCATTGCAACTGTGGTCAGAGAAGTTAGCAAGTTTCTGGGACTTACTTGGGACCTGCATACTCCATACAGGCCCCAAGCAAGTGGCAAAGTTAAGCTATGAACAGAACCCTCAAAACCCAGATCAGTAAGATCTGTCAAGAGACCTCAATGACATAAGTTCAGGCCTTACCTCTAGCCTTGCTGAGAGTTCTCAAGTACAACCAAAGAGGAGAGACAATGTAAGTCCCTATGAAATCCTATATGGCAGACCATACCAGATTCCACACATTCCAGAAAAAAATCATACGAGAGAAATATTTAATGGCTTTAAGTTCCACTTTGCAGAAGCTCTGAAGATTCGTCATGTTGTCCAGGCCTATAGGACTGGACACACCTGCTCATCCATTCCAGCCTAGAATCTGAGTCTACATCAAGTAATAAGACAGCAACCTCTGCAAGCTAAGTAAAAGGGACCATTCCAGGTTTTGCTAACCACCMTCATTGCAGTCAAAGTTGCTAAAAAAAGACCATAAATCCACTACTCCAGAATCAAGAAAGCTTCTGCCCCTAAAACCATCAAGAAACCAGGGACTGATGCAAATCAAGATGACGTAGTTTAAACTGGTTTTCACATGTCTATTGTCTGCCCAGCTAGTAACCATGACTCAAAGTTCAGCCCGTAAGCTGCATAATGCAGCAGTCCAAAATACATCCAGAGCTCTTAATAGGAGCAATTGCTAGTTCTGTACTCAGTTACCACCTCTGGATGGAGTTAGTGATTAACCACTGATTAGCATCTTATTAAAAAAGAATCATACAGAAAGATAAAAATGAACTGATGGTAACACTCTACTACCTCCTATACCCCTGAGTAGCCTAGTAAAACGCAAGAACTCAACAGTTTTCGCTGTGAGCTCTTGAATGCCACCACAAAARCCATTCTTCCTCCATATTGCCACAAGACCAATTTCAGAGAAAAAATAAACCCAAGAACTGTGACAAAGATGAAATTAATGAGATAGAGACTCACTCTACCACTTGAGACAAAGGTGTTAAATATATAGTAATAAAGTGTAGAAAATCCTGCCTGCTGATAAAGATCAAGCTTGTGCTCCTGAGACTGTAGTGACCAATTTAACAATACATGATCATATGTATTGAGAGAAAGAAAAGATCTCTCAATCCCCTCACTGAACGTCCCACAGTTTTCATAATATAGTGAAAGCTCTCCTTCCCTCTTATAGAATAGTTGAACTGGAGAAAGCAATTATAAACATCTCAGCTATTATTAAACACATTAAGCAACATACTGCAGACCTTAATTCGGGCAGAAGTGTTTCTAAGAACCTTTAATAATTAGATCGTAACAACTCCCCAGGTTCACAAGCACATGCACTGCACATTCATGGATCTCCCTCTGCCTGCCTGGAACCCAAGCCCCAATCCCAGACCCCTTGCTGGACCAAAAGATCCTCAATTCACCAGCTAGTCTAGATGGAAGTTTGCTGATGATGCCCATATGCACCCATCTACACCAGGTTTGGGGAGAACACAAACACTTTGCCTCAGTGATTCACAGCATGCCACACAGACTGTGACCTGCAATTCTGCTGCAATAACCAGTGGTGATGCCCTTACTTGCCTAACTTATGCTGGGCCTGCCCAGCAGCTGGTTTGGGAATATGCACATTCCTTCAACAGGGGGTTAAAGACCCCCACTTGCTACAGTGCTGACACTGAATCACAGAATCTTTAAGATTGGAAAAGACCTCTGAAATAATTGAGTACAACTGTAAACCAAGCACTGCCAAATCCACCACTAAACCACATCTCTCAGGTCTGACTTCACCACTTCCCTGGACAGGCTCTTCGAAGGCTAAGTACCCTTTCAGTGAAGAAATTTCCCTTAATATCGAATGTAAACCTCCTCTGGCACAAAAGCCTTCAATCAGGTATTTTTAGAGAATGACTGAGATCCCCACCACTCGCTCCAGCAGCCAACACCAGAGACCAGGAGCACCCACATCCCTCATCAGCACTCCAACAGCTAGCACCCACTCCTTTCACAATAGCCCCCCAGTGTCTGGCACTGAGTCCTTGCAGCATACACATGCATGGGACAGACAGTGAGATGACACAGAGCAGGTAAGAGATACGAGAAGATTTAGAGTAGGGACAGAGTAGAGAGTTAGGGAAGTAGAGAGTTAGGACAGACTGTAGCAACCAGTCTCAGGACTTTGCCAGACAAGTGTACTGACCCACCATGGTTTACACTCGACTAGTCCATTTTCTGTCTATTCCTCTTCTTTTCCTCCCCTGCACATTGCCCCATTTGCAAAAACCCACCAACTCCCCTCCAAAATCATGGACCCCCAGGACCACATTCTTATCAGTTGCAAAGAACCATTCGCCCACAGTTTCTTGATAGCTGCTCAGTATGACTGATGATATTGGTTTCTTCGTCTCCATTATGAATTGCCTGTCAGATTTGGGTGTCCATATACTTTGCCTCTCCCTTTTTCTTAGTAACCTATTTGACAAAGTCCTTCATCAGAAAATAATTTTGGAATAAAAAATCTTACACTCTACATACACTTACCATTTTGTGTGACTCATCAGTTTTGGTTTTCATCTCTGACTCCCTCGTTATAGGTCAGACAATATTGTGTCTCTCTGTGTTTATGGTTTCCTCCTTTTCTTAACATCCCCTTTTGCGTTGAGAAAATCCTTGATTAGACACCTTAAATGAGCAGACACTCTTCTTCCACATATTTTTACAATCAGCACAAAATTGAAAAAAATTACCATAACTGTGTTACAAAGGAGTATGGAGCAGAATATAGCAGAAAACATGACAGAAAAATTTTATTTTTCAGTTATACAAATAAAAGTAATCCCCATAGCTGTACTTGAAATAATACTAACAGTGTCAAACATGACAACTCTGACAGAATATACATCAATACTTAAACCACAGAAATTGTATGACATAGACTCAATAGCAATAATACTGTGCAGGAATGAAGCTCTCWATAAATGCTCTTCCTTTATCTACATTTATAATAATTGTGCTTTTCCCTAAACAAAGTAACAGTGCTCTTAAACATAAATAATGTGCAATTTCAGAGTTCTATCCTGAAATATACTCATCTAGATCCCCATCTAAATCCTGGAGACATCTCTCCCAGSAAAATCACCACAAAGAGTGCTTAGCACTTTGATACAACACTAAAAAAAGGTACTGAACCCGCATCTGTTTTCCTTCCAATTTTTTTGCAGTCATTTAGAGAAAAAGTACTGATCTCAAGCACATGGTGCTTTAATTGTTTAACAAAAGAATGATATACAGTCTTTATTACAGATCAGATTCAGATGTGAAAGGCTTCATAGATCTTGTATCTGGAGAGTGGCTCAGAGCTGTGGGAGAGAACTATCCCAAAGCTGAATTTAACAAGCATTTATCTATTATTTTTATGAAATATGAAAGACTGTCACAGAAACATTAAAATGTGTCTTAGTAAGCAATTTACAATAAATTTATCTGAATAAAATCAAGTTGTTTAATGCAAAGCTGCTCTAAGCTTTGGAAAAACAAACACATTCTGCTGTCTTGATTTGATTCCCTATTTTTATTTTTAATGTACGTTTAGAAACTACAGCTGGCAATTGATATAGTTGATGACAGGATAAATTTGAGAAACACTCAAAACAAAATTCATAGGCATTTCAGTTGTTGCTCACCAGGGCAGATAACATTAAAACATTAGGGATCTTCCTTTTTATCCTTCTACTTTGTATTAGTTGTCGATAGTGTTGGATTAAAAAAGTGATAATTATAATATAACGTGATAATCTGCTCTGTGCTGTGGGCAGCAGAGGTGCGAATGTACATAAACAACAGAAAACATCAACGCAGCTATGGAGCCTTAAGCTGTTGACTGCTGACAGTGTACAATCACAAGGTGAAATCTATTCCACCTGAAAGTCTCCATACAGCAGTTAAGCCATTGCTGCTATGCCTTGGGTCACCTTCAGGGGAAAAGTCACACACTGGAAGTAATGTTTTTTCCATTTAGATCCTGGGGTGCCTTAATAGAAATGCTCCAGGAGTCCCAGGAGGTATAAGGTAAAGGTATGAAGGGTGTGTGCAATGAGTCTACTGCCTACGGCTTCCGAGCCGTGGAATGCAAACAACAGGGAGAAGTCTTGGGCATGTCTCACCTCAGGTCGCTTAAACTAAGCAGTAACTGGTGGTCACAAACCATCTCAAAACAATTTGTAGCACAACAAACCACGCACCAGGAAGTCTCCCAGAATCTTTGGGCTCCAAATGGACACAGGTCATATACAAGAATAGTAATGTAAAGTGACTCTTAGTGCTTGTAAAAACCTGCACAGTCAAAGACCACAACTGCTACTTGCCTCATAGAATGGTTTGAGACCCACTACACACTACATCACACATCAGCTGAGGATAAAGTGAGGCTGGTAGAGAAGAGGTGTACTCATATGGAGTTCCATACTTTTGGTAGAGGCACACCTGGGTACTGGTTTGAGGGAAATCAGGCATGAGAAAGATGAGTGTGGAACACGGCGGAGAACTCCAAGCCCATGACTCGTGGTGCCCAAGCATGCAGTACTGAAGGTGGAAAGCCTGCAGAAGATAAGTTTAAGGCCCAGTTTTGAGGAGGTATGAAAAACTCTGTTCTCTTGGAAGGAGGTGCTACTGTGAAGTCTTGGGCCAAACCAAGCCAGAGAAATTTAGMAATAGGGTAAAAATCTGGTTACATAAAAACCATGGTAAAAATCCATGGTTACATACTAAAGTTAACTTCACTCACTGAAAATCAAATGTGAGGCATGCAAAACAGGCTTAGGCCAAGCTTTAATTTGATTGCTGACTTTTAAAGACAAATATTCTCATGTATCTTTCTACTTACATTATATTCTTTTCATTTATCTATTTACTCAAATTTAATCTTTTCCTGCCAAAGGAATCACAGAGTCTCCATTAACTTGGCTGCCAGATACATAATCAATTGGCATATTCAAACCTTCCCTGAGGTGAATAAAGTCACCCATTGGCTATTATTTTAGACTACCTGAGCTTGCTGTTTGTCAACAGCCTGATACTACAGAGAAGACATTTGCAGTAGATAAAGCTAAGCAGATGTTTTCCTGAGCTTCTCAGTGACTGGCAATCTGCGATTTTTCATTTCAACAGCCATTTTTCAATGTATATGAAATATATTTTAGAAGCTCAACAATAGCAAAACCCTAGAAGCAAGAACAAGAATATGTTCACCCTTCATTGAAGAAATAATCTTGTATTAAAATGAAGGCATACACAGTGAACAAATAACACCCACTTGTTTATCAACAACAAATTAAACACAATCCAGTCTGTGTSGCTCTTTAGTTTCCTGTGATGCCTTGATTTCAGTGAGTTGCATGTTGGGACCACTTATTGCATATTAGCATGTGGGTAAACTAAACTGTCCTGGGTAGGAGAGTCTGGTGAATAAGGAAAGATGTTACTGTGTCTTAGATATAGCAGAACTGACTTTCTATTTCCTGTAATATTTGGCTGCAAGGCAATGATTTAGCTACTAAATTTGCATAATCGCAAATCTCCAGTCATGCATGATGAAATACATGCATTTAAGAGGAGAAAATGGGTAATAAAGAGCATTTACAGCCAGTAAATATTTGCAAGTGTGGTGAAACATATGAAATTGCTCAACTAACTCAAAATTCAGTAGGTGCGTCGAGTATCATATCTGGAGACTAGAACCTAATGTGGATATGAAAACATAACAAGAAAATACCCTGCATGCCTAGTCCTTAGCCAAGCATAACAGGAAAAATGTGAAACCATGACGTTATCCATTTATGTGCTCCTTTAGCACTAAAACACATCATAGGATGACTGGTTTTGTTTCTTAATATATGCTGTACTGACACTCCACCCTTTCCAATGCTCCTGTAATTTCTTGTTCTCTTTTTTTGGGAAAGAAGAAAGTGAAAGAACTCTTGGATTTGTGGATAAACAAGACTGATGATCAAAAAAAAAACAACTATGAGATAATGCAGCTCTGTGTTATTTCAGTCAGTTACACATCAGAACATCAGATGATACAAAAGAGTTATAGTAAAAATAAAGAGATCATCTAACTGCACTAGAAATTAAAGTTTTAAAAGAAGTGTACAATCTGCAGTTTTTTCCATTGAATTGGCTAGGTTTTATTTTCTTTCTTTAGATATGCCACTGTCACCTGAGTTTCTTTAGACTGTGTTTTCCTTTCCACCAGGGAAAAACTGTGTGTGCATATCTATATATATTTGAATGTATGAAATAATTTCTTTACTCCTGCAGATTTTTCTGAAGAATTCTATATGCAAAGTCAGTGTTTAAGTCAGGCTTTGCAATGCTTAAAAAATATAAATAACAAAGACTTTGTTCTCTTAAGCAGCATAGAAACATAGAACTAAATCCACACCATTTCTCCAAGATAAGGAAAAAATGTGTATAAGCGTAATCTTTGGCACCAAAAACAAGGGCACCCTCTTGTACATCTTCCAATCTGTACAGGAGAGAAAAACTTCTCATGTCAGATCAAAACAATATCTGAGTTTGTTTCATATATTGGGTCCTGACAATGGTAGCTAGAAAAACAATCAGGATGTTAAGGATTGTGTGACAGTAGGATAAGCCACAAACACACTTGATAAAATATTTGATGTTCCACTCCATCCTCCCATTCTTATGAATCTGTTTTTCTTAGGACAATTCCATAAGATAGAAACTTTTAGCTACTCAAAACATCCTTGAAATCCTGTAAGGGCTCCAAAACTTAAAACTCACCTAACCACAATAAGAAAAACAACCACAAAAATTGAGGTTATAATACAAGATCAGAAACAGTTCTCTGACGGAAGGCATTTACTGATTTGTTTGATCTTACAGACTTACTTTCTGTACTCAAATCCATCATGATCTTTTCTGCCAAAACCTGATTTATTTGCTTCAGAAAATATTCCATCCACTGGGTATTTCTCGAGTGGGCTCTCTGACCATAGTTGCAAATCAGCAGGCTCTTTTTCTTCTTTAATTCATGATGAAAGTGTCACTGAATCCTGTAAACACTACTGAGTATACATTCAAGCTTTGTTCTTCATGAAAGTGGCATTTGCTTGAACAATTGAAGTAAAGATAGCGTAGTTATATAGCACTTCACAGATAATAACTGGTTATATACTTCTGATAAAACACCTTTTGCCAACAGCTTATTGGGTATTGAAACAAGTCCCCACTGTGGTTCCATTACCATACCACAACATTTTTATGATAACGTGTGTATCCTGTATTTATTGTACTTTAWGTGCACTTTATTGCTGTATGCATTTCCCTGTTGTTAATTTAAGTGCTCCTCTATTATGTAACACATATAAAGTTTTGAACTCTAATGGCATCCTATGAGGACTGGCATTAGAAAAGTACCGATACTTGAGATCATCATAATAATGATACTTGACTGGTTTTCCATGTAAATCCTTTGGGAATGGCCAAAATCCATACAGGTGAATTTCATCACAAAATCTGGTGGCAAGTGTATACATGAGGAGACCAGTGCTTGGTCGTTTAATGTGGACCTTGTTTGTCAGCCAATAGCTGCAAAGAAAGAAAAAATACATCAAGAAACTCATGAATAAATCCTGTGAACTTATTTTCCCTACTATGCATTCTTTTTACAATATGAAAAGGCAAAAGTCTCCTTTTCTCTTAACTGAGATCATGATGATACTGTTCTGGTGCACCTTTATTCCTCCTAGAAGTTAAGGGAGACCTTATTTATTAGCACAGTGCTGAAGAAAAGCTGGCCAACTAAGGAACTTAGTTCAGGTTTGAATCCTAACAAGACATCATGTCAGCAGAAGCTCAGAAACTGCAGTTAACCCCCTCAACCAGATCCGGGAAAAGTCTCTTGCTATAAAATCTGACCTCTTGTAGTATCCAATTCACCTGATCAAATGGGCCCTACATTGAACCTTTGGTTGACATGGTGGTTACTTCACAGATTGCTTATCTAAATGGAAAACAGATGGAAATTATAAACATAAGTAAAAAATATAACTTTCAGAAATCAGAAGTGAAGCTTGATTTAGTGATTAAACACATAAAGCTACCTGTTGTTAACAGCAGTCTTGAGACAAGCAAGACCTTACACTACTGATTTTTATGTTGTTTACTCATTCACTGGTCTGTCTGAGGCTACAGGACAGTTTCCCTGAACCAGTAACAAGAAGTCTGATTATGGCTTCAAAAGCAGCAGAGGGTTTTCAAAGAGACAAACGGAAACTTAGCTGGATTCCAGCATATAACTCATGCTGGAATCCTCTAAGTCTATCAYTGACATTGTTCTACTTCTCTACTGTTTAAAATCAAAACTTCATTATAATAGTGCCAGTCTATTAATGGTAAAACACTTCTCCCAGGTTTGAGTTAATATAAAGTCTRTCAGTACTTTATAGAAGTAAAAATGGACACTTAAGATTCTGAAATTGGGTCATTCTGATGATTCAAACAACAGCCATGCATACAGCCGTACTGATCAGACTGTGTGACTCTAAGTAAGGGAAGTAAGCATTACATAGCATTACCACACAAATATCAAACTATTGCAATGTACCACTGAACTCCTAGTGTAGGCTGTGAATTGCTTCTACCAGAATTGAACTTCTAGTCTAGGAAGAAGTTTAACAGAAATTAGCCTCACCAAATCAGAGGTAACCTTGTTTTAACGGGGATTTACAATAAAGCTGGAACTTAAAACTGTACAACCAGATTGCTATAAAAGCATTAAAAGCATAGTTGCAGGAACATCCAGCCCCCCAGTGTGAGACAGGACATCAAAACTGTGTTTTTAATCAAAGCTTGAAGTATGTTAAAAGCACCAGATAATATGCAACAGTTAAATTAACCACCCAATTGAAATGAGCTTCTTAGTTCCATTCCCTGCCAAAACCATAGCTTTGAATCACAGGTATGCATGCATGTGAAAGCTAATTTGGCATTTTTGGTGGGTTTTTTGTTTGTTTTGTTTTGAGCCTTTATTTTGGGGTTTTGTTGCTGTTGTTTTGGCTTATTTTTACTCTAATTAATTTTTATGAAAGCTAAAGGACTCTGCAAGCAGGAAACAGTTCTAGGCTGAGTGACTACTCCTCCAAAGCCAGCATAGGGAATGACTCGGAAGTTTGCTTGGCTGTAAAAATAGGATTAGAAAGCATATCTAAGGAGTGAATGAAATTGGGAATGGATACATCTACAAATGACACATGCATATATAATTTTTCATTGTTGTCACAAACATGTTTTTTCAGTTTTAAAATGCTAAGCATTTTGCTCCTTACTCTGATAAACTGCAACTCTGTAAGACAAGATAAATCAAAGCAGAGACTCCATTCTAGAAAATAAATGTTTATGGGAAAGTTGCTGAAGAAAGAAAGCTGAACACCTTTAGCACTTCATATCACAGATGCAGCAAAAGAGATTAAAAGTTAGAGCTAATTATTTAATTTTTGAAGAAACTTGTATTTGTCTCTTGAGAAGTTGGTACTTTAATCCCATGAAGATCATTCACACAGTGAATCACTACAAGCACTTGTTTTCTTGATGCCTTATGCAAAAACTCCTTTGTGGGGCCTGAAGGCTGAATTTATTGAAAATAACTGAATATGCCAACATGTAAACACCCTTTGATTCTATATTTTTTGTGACTCGAAGTTGAGTAACTTGAATTCAGAGATCTCACTTCAGGCTACTTTAAAATATGTGGCTGGTCCTAATGTAATGAAGACACTCGCAATATACCATGAATTKCAGCTCATGCTCAAGTTAAAAGCAACACCTATGGGCAAGTGAAAAACAGCACAAATATAGAGTTTGAACTGTCTGCAATGAAAGGATGGTCAGGTCAGTACTTAGGTCCATTCATTCCATTTTTAAAAAACTGCCCTTAAGAAATACAATGTTAGCAACAGATAACTAAAATGCTCCACAACACACTGTAAGAGTAAAGGTCATCCTGCTGACAGCAGAGGACTGCTAGAAGTGACTCTTCCATGAAAAGAAGGTATATTTGAGCAGATGCTGATTCCTGTGACCATGTCCTTGTGCTCCTACTACCATTCTGACTATTTTCACCTCAGCTCCTCATCCCAAATCCAAGCATCTTTGCCTCTAACATATTAGGCCATGGCCACACACTAAGACATCTTTCACACAGTCCAAAATGGATCTCTCTTATACAAACCTTTCTTTTTACAGGGCATACACACTTCAATGACATTTCATGTTATTTTAAAATCTGAACAGTGATCTCTTGCATGTTGCACTGTATTTTCCCTTAAAACATGAAAACAATCTAATAAATTTTTGATATTTCTGTTAGTAAATTTTAGATATTTCTGGAGAGAAATACTGCCAGTAATGGATTTGTGTCAGCATCATTTCTGATGCTCTAAACAGAAGTTTTTTCCTTCCTTTTTATTGTTATTATCTTAAAGAAACCTAGTTCTTATATAGAGTTCCACACCATGAATCAAAGACGTGTTTCAAAATTCTGTATGTAAAAATGTAATTTTTATCGAAGATCCTTCTTTGTCTCTACTAAGATAATACAAAAGGCCATTAAAAGTATATCAAAAATCGATTTTAAATTGAGGCATTGGTACAAAACCTAAACATTTCTGTAATAGTGACTTTTACAAGAATCATGAGATTATTCCTATTGAAAGGGATGTCAGAAGTCTCTGACCAACCTCTGACAGATCTCAGTCCAATCTCTTTCTCCAAATAGAGTTTCTCAGCCATTACTGGCTGGGCCTGTGCTCTGGCACAACCACCTTTGTAGCTCCTTACTCACCTTAGGCCAGTATCTTTCCTGCTTTAAGGGACAGGAGATTGTCAGCAACAGAAATAGCTCATGCTCCAAACACTGATGTAAAGTTTTGCTCATTATAACAAAAACTATATAAAGAAGCTACAACCAAAGAAACCTCCCTGAAGATACTGGACTGGGACTGTGGACTGTAAATGAAACTGCTGAGATTAGATAAAGGGAAACCTATTGTTAAGTCATCTCAGGCTGAGGGGAAAGGAATGCATCCACAAAAGGCCAAACCCACCAGCCACACTGAGAATCATCTCTGGCTGAGTTTGGGGTGGGGGAGACCACAGCCCACAGATTCCCCCCCACTCACAAGACGGGGCCAGGGAGAAGAGGTTTCAGGTGTGACCTCTGGTTAGAGGCAGTGAACACCCCTCCTCCATTTCACAAACTGGCCCAGCCGTGGAACCCTCAACCCCATAGGCCACATCCACAGGGCATCCATGTGAGCGGCAGCTGAGGGGGTGTCATAATCCATCAAAGACCCCCAGATTGCTCCCCAGAGGCCTTGCACAAAATGCAACAGATGCAGAGCATGCTACAAGAGATTTCCCCCACCCTGGTGGATATTGCCACCTGGCTTGAGCGTCTATCCATGGGATTTTGTGCTTTCTGAGAGGAATATCACCACAAAGACCAGCCAGACAGGGTCAATGCAACACCCACTGATGGTGATACTTTCTTTATTCTGTCTCTGTCACTCTCCTTCTGTCTCTCTCTGTCACTCTCCTGTCCCCCCACCTCTCTTCCTACTTCTCCTTTTCTCTCTTTTCCTCTCTCTCTCTCAYATTTRCTATCAAATAAAACCCRTACTATTGACTGGCATATAGTCTTGTTTGCACCTTAATTCAGGCAGAGGTGTTTCTAAGAACCTTTAATAATCAGATCATAASAGGCCCACAGGTGCTTGAGTGGAAAACTCCTTCTACACTTAGAAAAAGCAATGAAAAAAGCCAAAAGTCTGCCTTGATGAATATGAGATACATAAATTATTAATAACCGTAAGTACTATTACAAGATTGCTTTGACAGTTATATTTGTCTTGGAATTTACAGAACCTTAGTATTTCAGCCTTTAAAAATACTGAACCCGTTTCCGCCAGATCAAAACGCTATCTATGGTTTAATATACAGCCAAACCCACAAGACTTTCACCTATATCTAGCAAGATATCCTCACATTTATGAAAACTGAATGCTCTGCTTTCAGCATGACTGATGGAGGGATGTCAATTGACTAGCACGTTGCTACCTAATAATGACCTCTTGCAGCTATGGAGAAAAATTAAATTCAAATAAACACATAAAACTATAGACATCAGTTTTAAAAATAGTCAACACTAAAATGATCTTCTGAGGAGATGCCATTACAATGACTAATACATGCAACTGATACCAATTATCATTACATTAAATGGATATTGGGGAATTCAAATTACAATTGTTTATCTTGCTACTGTGACATAGATGACTTCTGACTAGATTAAAACATAAGATATGCTTTCCCATCAGTGTACTCTGTATGAAATGTTGTCTCACACAAATAAACTCAGATATGATGGACTACATTCAAATACCAGATAATTTCGTACACTTAGCATCTTTATTATTAATTTATTCATTATTAGCATCTTAGCCTTATCTACAAATTCTCTAAGTGACAAAGCATAAATAGATTCAGAATCTGGTTGTGTATACTTCAATGGATTTTTCATTTGTCGTTCTGGACAGGGTTGATTCTGAGGAAACACATATGTTACAACTCTGAATAGCTCAAAAGATTATATACTGAGCTCTGTTCCTTGAGATGTTCAAGCTGATCTGCAAATAAACCTACTCAACACATCTGGCTGTCACTGAAATTCTGTTCCTTTTACAGAGAGAATACTTYTAAAAAGAGCTTTCTGAGAAATCTTACGTGGTATTTGAGAAGTAAAAAATCTTTGCATTAAAATGAACATAGGAAAAAAAGATTTTTAGAATTATGACAAAACATTTCAGTGTTACTCAAGAGTGCCTGCGTGAGAAGCTAGAGGATGTATATTGCCTTGATTACACTGCCTCAAAAATACTTTGGAACAGGACAAGACAGAGTAAAGCAACATATACTACCGAAGAATAAAGTAACTTCTGTATGAGGATTTTGTCCTGATCTGATCTTCATTTTTGGTAGTCAGAGTAACTTGAAAAAAGAGACATCTAGATGGGGAGGTAGCAACATGCTCTAAAATTATTAAGCGTGTGAAGGTGGCAAATAGGGATTTAACTACTACTTTAATATAAGCACTGTTACACAAAAAGCTATGGACTCAGAAAAATAATTTATTRGTAGGTTTAAAATAAACAGATGAAAGTACTTTTTACACAACACAGAATTGGGAATTCATGGCAACAGGATGTCATTTGTTAACTGACTAAAACAACCACAGTGTTAATGTTCATGAACCTAACACTGCTGAAGAAGCTCCCTCTCAAAGGTTTGCTAAGCTGCTGGCCATGGGAGCATGTATTACAGGGTAATCTCTCCTCCTCTTCTAGCTTTTCTTCCACACTTCTGTGTTGGCACCTGGCACTGGTAAGACTAYAGGCTAGAAAATGGATCTCTCAAACAGCCACTTTCATGTTCTCGGATCCAACATCTGCTTTCTATGGAGGGTGTTACGACAAATATCTTGCGCAAACTCAAAGAACAAAGCCTCTTCTTGTGCTTCCTTGTCTTCAGTGGAATTAGTCACACCAATTATATAAATAACCTTTCAACTGACCCTCTCAGTTTATGTGAATGTTCTAACTAAAAATGTATTATTTATATTTTTCTTGCTGAGATATGCTTTGGGCAGAATGATGCACAAGGAATCTGAAGTGTGAACAACACAGAAAATGTGACAGCCAGCACAAAAACACTGGTGCTTGCAGCATGAGATCTACTTGACAGTTTTCAGTGTACAGTATTTTGAAAGAGCATAAATAAAATCCATGTTTCCTTAAAAGGAATAATGCATTTTATGAAGGGCTGAAACTCCATCCAAGTTCTACCCAAAAATTCAGGATTCTGTCCTGATCTGATCTGCCTCTTTAGTAGTCAGAAATATTCTCTGTGATTCATCACACTGCAGGAGAAAAAGGGAAAATAACAGTTGCTTACTTCATGTTGCTAGTGAAACTTGCAAAGAATATCCATCAATATATTTTTAAAATTATTAAAGACCCTTAAAAATCCATTTACACCAAAACCGAACCTTTGTCAGTAATTATGTTTAGTCTTCTATGGTTAGTCTTCATAGAGACTGAAACATTTGCCCTTGCTTCAGAGTCATCAGCTGACACCCCAGCACAGTACATGCCTCAGCTAAAAAGTGCTGCTCATACAATTCATGCACAAAACCATTTTCAAGAGTGAAACAGCATTATTTTAGAAAAAGTCAGCTATAAATAATTTCAGATCACAGTTGCACGAGATGTGCACACAGGCACATAGAAGGTGCAGCAAAACAGATCTGGAGTATATTTTACAGACTTAGAAAGTCAAGAGAGAAACTTCTGGAGAAAAGGTTTTTCTTTCCAACAGATCAGCTCCTAACTGAAATATGACAGAAAGAGACAGATCTTCCAGTGAGGTGTTCCATGCCTATCTTATTTCTGTGACATACTTAGACACTAGCATACACCTACTGTACAGATAATAGAGCAAGATACAGAATTCTATTAATTATAGCATCATAGAATTTATTAAGTTGGGAGGAACCTTTAAAGATCAGTTATTCCACTCTCCCGGTCATGGGCATGGATGTATTTCACTAGATCAGGTTGCATGTCCCATGAGTCCCATGCAACCCGGCCTTGAGAAATGACTGTGATGGGACATCCGCAACCTTGCTAAACCACTTATTCCAGTATCTCAATACCCTCGTCATAAAACATTTCTTCCTTTTGTCTAATCCAAACCTACCTTCTTTCAGTTCAAAATCACTGTCCTTTGTCCTACCACTACAGCCTTTGGTAAAAAGTCTCTCCAGCTTCCTGGTAGGCTTCTTTCAGATACTGGAGGGCCAAAGGAAGGTCTCCCTGGAGCCTTCTCTTCTCCAGGCTCAACAAACCCAGCTCTCTCTGCCCTTCTTCAGAGGAGAGATGCTCCAGCCATCAATGCATTTCTCTGTCCCTGTTCTGTAGTCACTTCAGCAGATCCCTGTCTTTTTCCTGCTGAAGATTCCAGAGCCAGATGCAAGACTCCAGGTAGAGTCTCGGCAGAGGAAAATTGGGTAGAATGACCTCCCTTTACCTGCTGGCCATGCTCCTTTTGATGCAGCCCAGCATACAATTGGTTTTCCGGGCTGTGAGCATATATTACCAGCTCATATACATAAGCAGACATGTTAATGTTTCCTTCAGGTTAAGAAATTCTGCTCAAAAACCTTCCTCAAAATATTTTCTGATAATTTTWAAATTAATTTGTAGCCATAAACTAGAATCTACCAGTAATAAACAAGATTGCAACAATTTATTTTGCTTTTACTCCCCACACAGACATTATAAATTAATGAAATACCTTCACAATTATAAAATGAAAGTTAATGTGCGAATGTGTAAGTTCAAATCAATCTAGTTTTGATTAATATAGACTGAACCTGAATCAAGCAAATTATTTTTATTAAAAGCTGCTAGCATTACTACCTTTTCTTCCCATTATAATTCCAACRGTTAGGATAACTATTTATTATTTTATATATTTTTATTTTGTCCCACAGACCCATTTAAAAACATAGAAACATTAAGGACTAAGATAGAACTTTAAAATTATGGAGAACATTTGAACAGTGTGATGGGTACATGTACAAATGGTGATCAAGATGCATGCACATAACTTTATGAAGATTTGAAATGTCAGGACATGTTTTTGGATGGTACATAAACAGTTAAGGCTAAATACAATGTCTGTAGCAACACACAGTAGCAATGATAGTGAAACACAAGAGAAAGTATCTGATCATTTAGGAAGAAGTGGAGCCATTAAGTTGCATACAAAATCTAAGGAACCATTTGCCATTATTTTATAGTCCTCCTTTCTCCTTTGTTTCATTCTTTCTGCATGAAACCTCAGAAGGTAAATTATTTACCTATGTTTAAAGCTATAAAGCACAGCTACAAAATAAATAAACATTGGTAGGAAAGGTTCTGTGCAATATCAATTGTGGAAAAGCACACTGGGCCCAAGTCTAAGAAAATAGTTATAAAAGTAGGTAAAAGGAAAGCAGGTATATTTTAAACTAATAAGGCTTCAAATGGAAGCATGTTTCAGAGGGATTCAATGGTTTTTCCCCTTCTCGTATATGCTGTAAATATTACTTATTTTCTTCTCTAAAAAGGGTACTGATATTAGTTTGGATTAAACAGAAGTGATAAAGAGATGATTCATAATCATATTGATGGTGGCACAACAATATGATACTGGTTTCAAAAACTAAATTTTCTCTGCAGTAAAATAAGACTACCTACCACTCTTCCACACACAAAAGTGCATGTAAAGGCGGGGGAAATAAGCTTGGAAGTAAGAAAAAGTGTCAGTTAAAAAAATATCCAAATGTGCAGCGCACAGAAAAATTCCAGCATTTCCAAACAGCAACATGAGAAGGCAGTCATAAGAAAGAGATATTTTCTGGTTTTAGGACATTTATAGCCTAAGCTTGTATTTTGACTCATGTTCACGCTGGATCTGTTTGAGAAGCAGACTCCTTCACTGAAGAAAACGTTTGTCTTTGAGTGGCAAGCACTGCTAGAAAGAATTCCTTTGCTCCACTTATCACCTAGGGCTCCTTTTTCACCTAGGGGTGCCACAAGTGGCAGTGCTGCTGATCCCTATTACTGAAACATTTAATGGACCTAGGTGTTGATCCAGACCAGCTGTGACGGTAGGTTAGCTTCCTTAGCAGAGATTTTGTCTGTGGCATCAGGAAGGTTGATAGCAGTAGCCATGCTCCAGCTGAAGGACAGAGACACAAGCCCACTCTGTGACTTCTTCTCTTGCTGGAGCTAAACTGAGAAATCTGAATCCAAGACTATATCTGATTTTGCCAGGCCCACAGGGGCAACTTTAACAGGCAGAGATCAGGCAGGATGATAAATAAACAGCCTACTTTCTATCAGCCATATTCCATTCCTGAAAGAGCCCTCCTTACACTTCTCAATGTAGCTATTCAAGCCTCAGTAAGACTATTAAAGCAGGTCCTTGGCAAGAAACCTTGATAATGGCTTAGGTCAGCAAAGGTACTGAAGCCAAGAAACTAATTTCACCCATGTTCTGCAGAGTAGCTTGGTTATACATAACCAATGCCATTGGGTATGTATAACCAAATGTTCATGTTAATCTTGAACTTCTGTGCTTTGTCAAACTGTGTCTTGGTGTTCAGACTTTTTCTGGGAATTGGTAAGGGCATGACAAAAATTACATTATATTTCATTAAAAATTACTACCAAAAAAAAAAAAAAAATTTATCTCTCATACCAAAGATGGGCAAATGGAGTGAGAAAGGAATCTGGTTTGTAAAAACTGCACCTGATTGGATAAAACTCTTCAACTACATTAGTTAAAGCTTGTCTTGGAAAGCCATGTCAAATTAAGAACAGGGAAAAATCTTCTGTTGGAACAAAGATAACAGTTCAGTTAAAGGATAGGAGGCTAAAAATTAACTATGTAATTGTACTTCAAAATTGTAGTAGTAAGGTATCAGACTGGGGGACATTGTTATGTGCATTGAAACACACAGGTAACTTTAGATTAAATTCATAAAATATGTATTTCAAAACCTTACATTAATTTTAATATTACATGAAATGAAATTCACATCAAATATTAATTTTTCATAYCTTATGAAGATGTTAATAAAATTTATAATTCATTAGCACTTTTCCTATTAACATTTCAACAGAATATTACTGGAGGGGTGTAATTAAAATTAATAATATGCCCTAATTCTAACTCTCACAATTAGATCTAGTCTTTCCTACTGAGTGAATATCTGTTCTAATGCTAATGGTCAGTAAATGCATTTCTGTAACAGAAAAAAAAAATCCTATCTAATTTTCTCTTTTCAAAACAATGCAAATACAGTCATGCTTCAAAAAAAATCTAATATATGAAGAATAAGAATAAAACAAAGAATAAAAYGCAGTGTCCACTACACATATTAACAAATTAGGAACACAATAATGGAAGGACCCACTCAAATATTTAAAGTCTGCTTTGTCATTTCAGAAAACCCTGGAATAATATATTTGTTGCCTAGAACATCTATTCCACAGGTCTCTGCTCCTGAGAGACTATTTTCTAAAAAGTTACATCACCTGTTAAATCTACCTAAACCAGAAAAACATTGTTAGAAGTCATGTTGAATTTTCATTGCAGAAAGCATATTGAGCCCACTCCTAACCAAACAGTTATAAATGTAGGCAAAGGAAAATCATTCCATTTTAACTAAGTAAGGCTACAAATGGAAGCATGTTTTAATGCTAATTGCTTTTAGAGGGAGTCAGCTTGGGGTGTATTGATTCTTCTTATGGAATATTATATTACATGTCCCTGAAATGGGGAAATTTATAAAGATGATCCCAGGATGAGAAGTATGCCTCGTATTATGTAAGATTTTCATTACTGGCACTGATACTAATAGTTGAAAAGTTCAGCCTGTAAATTTGAGAATATGTTCAGGACGCTCTTTGCTCATTGTACTATGGACAGGTTTAAACTGCTTTCAGCTTGTGTCCAACTGCCCTTTACAGCTGAAGTCAATAATGCCTAACATGAAATCTGTATACAGTATTACAAGTTCAGTGCTATGCTACTTGTTAATACTAATTTCATTTTTTTAGAAGAAAATCTAGTCTCTTTTGATTTAGTAAGACAATCTGATGTCTCCCATTTAGAGATTATTGCAGAAAATATGCATTACAGGTCCTTAAATTTGATCAGTGCAATGAACCAGAGCCTAAATCTGATATAAAAGCTATTGATTTTACCATCTGTCTTGGAACGATTTATGATGATAACCTATTTCATTATCCTCTTGGGCTTTATGCCCAAAAATGGTTGCCATATCTTTAACGTCTGGGACCGGGTGGGGGGATCTTTAGGCTTTCTGACAGGCATTTTTGAAGACTACTGCCCAGGTGTTCCATGGCATTGTGCAGCTTGGTTTTGCTTGGATAGCTTGGTTTTGTTGGCCCAGGCAAAAAGCTTTTCTCTTCCCTGGCTTCCCTGGAGAAGCTGCAGCACCAAATCTTTCAGCTGCCTCAAGGTGAACTGAAGAGCTGCTGGTCCAAGGCTGGAGGACTGGGACTGGCAGGAGTGGGACTGCCCCATTCCAGTCCCAAACTTCTGAAAACTGAGCACACCAAGAGGCTACAAACCAGCTTTTTTGTTGGAGCGGCCATTTGCAAGGAGATGGGGAGAGACACATAAACAACCTCGTAGACTTGGTTGTACGTGCTATCTCATCTGCTTTGTTAACGGAAGCCGGGGTTTTTATACCCTTGGCTCGTAATGGCGGCRGCGGTTAGACGTAACGCKTTTTGTAACAGGAATAACGGTAACTTAACGTACAGAAGCTCTTACTAACGCCATAAATTTCCTTATATGGTAGTTCTGCCATTGCAGGGGGCTCGTGCTGACTACCCTTGCCACAGAGTTATATTACTGCTTCTCACGGCCTCGCGGGCACTTGAGATAGACCCGACTGGAACTGTTACAGCACCTGCCGGCTGTCGGCCAATGGCACCAAATGTTCCAGAGCTTTTACGGACCTTCTCTGCCCCTACCAGGTCTAGGCCTTATAATGGCTTACCACACTTTTTCACCTGCCTCTGTGGAGAGATTGATGCCGGAGAGCCATCAGGTTTTTTGCTTACTGCTGAAATTCCTCCATGGAAGCTTCACTTCCCTCAGCATGAAAGCCAGCACCATCTTGCATCACGTGTCAGAAAGGGGTATTCAACATTTGCCCCTTTCTTTGGGCATTTTTGGGTTTTCGTCCCTCTTTCTGTGTGTGGGGCGAGAGGTGAGCTCTGACAGTCATGTGTTTAGCAGTTATTTACTTTTTTTCCTTGCCTTGTGGACGTTTGGTTGTTAGCAAGCTGTTGGGGCTTTTTTTTTTTTCACTTTCCTGTATTAGTATTTATTTTCTCTTGGTGAAGAAGGATTGCTGAAACCTTTTGAGGAGACTGCTTATTACAGAGTGTCATCTCTTAAATTTGTCTCAAAACTGAGACGCTATCATAAATCCCAGAGCTCTCATTGAATTAACCAATCAGGAGGGACAGGATTGATACAAATAAAAGTATAATATTTCAGTAAATGAAGAAGGCAGAAGTTACTCCTTATGATCAAGATTACACAAAACCATTGACCAGTCCAAAAGCACTTTCTGAAGTAGGTGCAAGCATGTGCTCAGGAACGTGTTTGAAGAAGAACAATTTGCTGCATCCCAACTTAATGTGGAAATCAAGGAACAGATTGCTTTACAAAATCCATTAAATATGAAAAGCACACTTAAACAATACACAGGAATCCACATGCTGTCATGCCAAAGCACCCATGTCTTTAAAGAAAGAATGATGCTCACTTTCACATCCTATTAAATTCTAGCTCCACTGCAAACAATGCCAACCAAAATGGCCATTAAATAGCAATGAGATGTGCTGCCAAGCCTATCAACTGGTTTTACAAGGACATGCAAATACACCAAGGAAAAAACTGTTTACAGTCACTTCTACACTCCATCAGAAACAAATATATGACATCTGTGTGGAAGGCTACAGATCCCACTATTGAGTTTACAAGCAGTAACCCCCCAAGAGAAATTCCTGTGATTTTCCAGTAAGAATATTAATGGATGCTTTCACTCCAGAAAGATTTTCTGTCTTTAGCTTGCTTTCTGATGTGATGCCCTTCTGCATCAACTATACTACACATGAGAAGAGCGTAGAGAAATATGACAAAAGACTTTGCCATTATCGCATAGTATTAAAAAAATCAGAAATGTGCCATCTGCATTGTACAACTTGCTTTATTTTCTTTCTGTGGGTTTCATGCACTTTAAATCTTCAATAAAGGCATACAGCATATAGATGTCTACTGCTGTTATATATCAAATAAAAAAAAAACCTGACAGTTTCATTACCCAACTAGACTGAAAGATTAAAATAAAGTAAAATTTTTAAAAAGAAAAAAAAAAAGATTGTGTAAATGCATTTAAAATTATCCTAAAAGGAAAGAGTTCTCACTTTCTTGATTAAAGCCTTTAAAGAAAATCCAAACTGTCTTTCTTCTACTTACCCTTACACTACCTTCATATAWTATCAATGGCTTTACTACGATATCATCAACCATGTAGTTAACAGTCATTTGAAGCGAGATCTTCAGTCTGAATTCAAGCTACTCAACTTCAAGGTATCAATGGTATGTATGAAGTTTGTTTATACATGGGCACATTTCCCAGATATTTTGTGCCTGGAACTTGCTTTGCATGTTACATACAAGTTTATAGAATTTGAAAACAAAACCACAAAGACAGATTTCCTCTTCTCTTTCACCGCTGCTTCAGAGAATGATCATCATACCAAAACAGCAATGATGGCTTAGCAATCTCATGAGTCAACACAAGGAGATTTTAGACATAATTTTGCACTCTTCACCAGCCTTTAGGCATTATCCTTACTGGTGAGAAGCCTATTGTTCTCTTAACAGATTCACTTGGAAAAGACGTTTGCTACTAATTTCGAAGAGCTGACATTAACAAATGAATGAACCAAATCTTCCTCATATCCTCTCAAGCCTGTTCTTTCTCTACTGAATTCATCCAATTCACTGTCTTCTAAGCTCCAGAACCAGTCATCATCCTTCCTCTGGATCTGCTCCCACCGTGAAACCCACAAACTAAAGCAAATCAACTCTTCTTTGGAAACCCATAACAAACCCCTTGCAGTCAGCAGAAATGCAATTGCTACCAGTGATCTAGGGTTCAAGCCTGCATTTTGTTTCCAGTGCCAGTTTGCAGCAAACCCCCTGCAGCAGGCTGAGGTGCCTCATTTCCTTGGCACTCATTTCTCCACAGCAAAACCCACAGATGTGCTCCTGGGGTTTCACACACCTATAGAGCCTCCAGTGACTGCCTTTTAGGGTGTAAAACACATTGCCGCATGGTTTCTCTCCTTGACCTCATCTTTATCAGACCTCAGGATTTCTCTTTAGCGATTTTTAAATGACTGCTAGCTAGCTCTGCAAAGGAAGATAAAACTGAGATTATTTTCTGAAAGCTTCTTGTCATTGAAAGCTAGGTTCTGTAGAATACCTTTTCCCTATTGCATTTTCTGTGCTTTGTCCCTTATACACTAAAAGGTGAAAAAGGCAAGGCCTCACCTGTAAATTTCATGGCACACATTTATCTTTCAAAGACTACTGCCCTGTTAGTCTGTCAGTATGTTACATTTCATCTGAGGCTAAATAATTTGATATAAGCATGAGCTGTGCCACCTGTTGGTTTCAGTATGACTGCAAAGCACCCACTACTTCCCCTCTGCCAATTCTGCCAGGAAGTGTGCCCACACTTATACTGAAATGGAAAAAAAACAAACCAAAAAACAAATAACCCCGCCTTGTGAGCCTCCAAAATGTTTTGAAACCATAGGCTGCATTTGTTTTCAGCAAGGCCCTATCTCAGATTCTTTTACAGGCCTTCTTTTCTTGCAAAAGAAAATGATTACTAAGTTTCTTTGGAAAGTCCCCTGTATCCCAATGTTAGACAATGAAGCACAACAAAATGTAATATGAAAAAGCAAGTTCTAGCAATAACTTTCTCAAAGTCCACTTTCTTTGACTACTTCACTAAATATATGATACAAAAATGCAAATTATGACACTTGTTTCCACTAAATACAGACCAGAAAATACCAACAAGTGGTTCCCACTGTGCTCATGAAGTATAGGAACTATAATACTTCAATACAGAAATGCTGCTTTAAAAAAAGTTAAGTAAATGAAATTAATTTTTTTAATGCAGAAAAATAAGTAGCTTATTTCCTTAATTTTTCCTGTGGCCTATTAATTCACTTGTTGAAGACAGAAGGACAGATCTCAGAAAAAGATTTCAATACAGTAACGTTGTAGTATTGAATTAATAATGTGAATCCAAACAGCACTAACCTCCCACGCATGTATCTACGTCCTTATGGCTACAAGTGAGGATAAAGACAGYAGAACACCTGAAAACAGGATCCAGAGAAACAATCTCTGATGAAAGAGACACACAAGACAAAATGCAGAGGGAAAGACGCTTCAGTTTAGAATGGGAAAGAAATGAGTACTGGTGAGAGACTTCAAATCTCATTCCATCTGAAACACAGGCACAACTAGCACCTACCTCAACGATAGTGTGCCTTCGAACAGCAAAGAAGCAGAATCCACATTTGTCACCCGATGAATCAGTTATTTTCCCTGAAAACATGCTCTGTTCTTAAAACACACATCAGGTATGCTAGCTCTGACCAAACTCTCCCAAGGGTCTGAAATACAGCAATGCACACTCTTCTTCTCACTTTCTAATTCTTTGATGTTAACTGAAGCAGACTAGCAGGCTTCTCAGCCTCTGAAAAGCCTATACATGGCTGATGTACCAAATAAACACGTTCCTTCCCTTACATGGTGGTTTGACACTGCCCAGATACTCTCACTCCCCTCCCCACTCCTCAGCGGGGTGGGGAGAGAAGAGGAAGAGCAAAACCAAATAAACTCCGGGAACAAGATAAAGATAGTTTACTAGGTGAATGAAAGAGCCACCTCTCATCTTCTTCTGCTACCACAGTTCTACTGCTTGCTGAGCATGATGTTGGATGGCTTGGCATTTCCTTTGGTAATGAGGAAGTTTTGAGGTTGCGCAAATGCCATTCAGGCACAGCCAAAACATTGGTGTGTTACTAATACATTTTACCCACAAATACAACACACAACATCTACATTTTGGCATTAGTGTTTGAGAAGAAGATAGTAGCCATTAGCCTTGGCATTTGGTAATTCCAGACAAAATATGCCTATATGCTACTCAGTGCTTCTGAAACATTTATATCTCTCCCTGCACACCAACAAGAATTCAGAGACTTCAAGCAAATCCATTAAAAAAGAAACTTCCATTAAGAAACATATATGCATCAAAAAGCAAGGCTACAGAAGATACTAAGCCAAACTGCTCCTTCCTATACTGATGCCACTGTAACAATTGTGCCAGTGTATTATATCCCTGAAGCAGTACTCATTCTAACAGCCCAATGACTTGAACTGACCAAAGTGAAAGGCCAAACCATACAGTGCATACAGCTATAGCTTTGTTTGTTTAGTTCCACATTACCTATGTAGATAACTATGCATTTGAAGAAATCTGTTAATGGCCGGATACAACCTCTCCTCACCAAAGTTCAATAAGATCAAAACTAAATACACACATCTTAAAAAAATCTGGGGAGATATTACAATCAAAACAAAATACAGCAGAATTTTTATTATTGTCTTAGAAACATAATTTTTTAAAGAAGGAAGGTAACCTAACAGAATTTTCTCATGCATGCACATTCCAGCCAGAATCACAGATAATTCATGCCATGTGTCAAAAAAATCCCGAGAAGCTATTCTCAATTCTATTAATATTATATGGCCAACATATTTGTTGATGTACTTCAGTGTTCTCCTTCATTTGTTCTTCAAAGACAGACTACAAAAACTGTTTCTAGTTTGCTTTTCAATTGCATAGCTACAGTCTTTGTCACAGGAGTAAGACATGAACAAATGAGACTTAATAAATTTAACATATTTTTATGGTTTTAAGAAACACAGGTTTTAAATTTAAAAAAAGAGAAATCCTAAAATTGAAAAATAATCGTAGTAARTACCAAAATAGTTATCAAAATAAATTTAAATTTTCAGATGCACTGCATGAATAAACTATGTGTTACGTATTCCCTGCTTACCTCCTAGGATTTATTAGCATTAAGTACAGTGCTATTGCTCACGGTAGATAAACTAACCAGCAAAACGTGAAAATGAAAAATTTCATTCCTATCTTTTAACTAATTCTGTTGCTTTTCACTACTTGAAACCTGAAATACAACCTGAGAAAAGTAAGTTTTACAAGTCTTAAGTATATAAATGTTGTTGATAAGGAACAAAACAGTTGCCCAGTAAGAGATAAAACCCTTCTCTCGAAACAAAAACTCACAGAACTTTATTTTCAAAAGGTAAATAAGAATTAAAAAAAAGTAAATTAAAATATTCCTATTAACGTGATCAGACTTTTCATGGCTTACCTGACAGAATGAACCAGGCTGTGAAAATATAAAAAGCAGTTTAGGGCACAGTCAGTTCTGCTTTCACTCTTCTCTACTTCAATTGCATTTGCCTCCAATGAAAACTCTCAAAAAATGAGGTATTTCTTGACAGACCTTGCTAAATCTTTCAGAAACACAATAAAATAAGAGAACTTGTGCAAAGGAAATAAAAGCTCATTCTGAGAAACTCTGAACCACATCAGTGCACACTCTTAAGAGATGAAGAGGTGCTGCAGCTCTGGCAATTAGCTGTTAGACTGAAAAGTTGACCCTGGAGTCTTCCACTTCAGGAACATAAATATCACTTCCTGCTCTCTGCATAGGACAGGATACTGGGGTTAGAAGAATAACTTCACACAATAGATTAGGTTCTTAAAATCCAAACTAACTGGCATCCCATTTATTTGTATAAGTTAAACAAAGTCAGCTCCAAGGATACCTTACACTAGGGCAAGAGGGTACTGTAACGTAGAACTCCCATTTTTAATGTCCACCTACACAAAACCAAGGCTTGTACTACACTAACAAGAATCTAGCATGATTTTTTTTTTCATTATTTTGAACATTTCTATACATGATGCAAAAGACACAGTGATTTTATATTTAGAATTCTATTTTTAGCTTAATGGCCATTTTTGTAATCTTATCTTTTCTCAGGTGATTATTTATTCATCCATATATTCCACACATCTTTTCTTAAGAAACATATTTTAGCAGTAAAGCACAAAGGAAGGTCTGTTAGCGGGAAGAAAAAAAAAACAGAAGTGTTGACAATATAGATTACTCACAGAGCTGCTGGAGAACTACTTGATTTCTGCATGTTTCAGTTTCTAAAAGGATTTTCTCTGTAATTCCCATAGTAAAGAACTCTGAAGATGTGGTAAAGTTGTGCAAAAGGTCACTACATTCAAAGAACAGCTGTTTGCTTTCACTAATAAAAAAAGGACCCTGAATTGAGTTGTGACCATAAATGGACACAGCATACTCCTTACATAGGCAAAACTCAAAGAGATTTCAGTGGGAGTTCTGCCATGTTTAATGCAGGATAACACTGCTCTTTCAAAGGCAGTATCATGGAGGAAATAAGAAGAGCACAGGCAAATCCCACAGGATGTCCTTACAATTGTTCTGTACCCAAAAGATGGGATGGAATCTTATGTGAAGCAGTTTTAGTGATACTGTTCCTAAGTGACTAATAGTTCAAAATATCCAGTTTCCTACAGGATGGCTCCAGTTGCAAGAAAGCCAAGGAAACATTCTTGCATATGAAGATGAGCGTGAGAACTTTGTTTTGTGGATTTAGGAAAGAAAACAAGAGAAAAAACTTCTCAGTAAAATGGAGTATTATAAATTTGTATTGCTTGGCAGGGCAAGGAAGTGGTGGTGTTCAGCCTTTTCAGCTGATATCTTCAGATATTAACCAGCAGAAGAAAAAAAAAAAAAAAAGAGCATTTTCCCATTGTGGGATTATACTTTCCCTAAAACTTTGTTAATGNAAAAAAAAAAAAAAAAGAGCTGTTCCCACAAAAACAAAAAAAGCTGTTAAAGGCTCTGTGAGGTAACTGACCAACTGATGTACCAACTACATGTTTAGTCTCAAGAACCTTTCTAATCCTTCCACACATCCACAAGGTGGGATTCATAGCAGAATATCCTGCTGGTCCTACTTCTGAATTTGGTTGTTTGCCACCACTGGAGGTAAACAACGTGATCTGGACACTAATCCCAGCAGGTTCAGTACCTGTTTGCCTACTGTTTAATCCGTATTCCATTACAGGTCTGCTACTGAGACAAGCCTCTATGCAGACACATTCCACAGCTCAGAGAGTATAATTTCATTTGGAAAATATTGCTACAAATAATCCTAATTAAATAGTTCAGCATTAAATCTCAGGCTTACTAATTAAAAAAAATTTCTAAAATTCGTCATTGAAGTCAATTAAAAAAAATTATGCAATTTGCTCATTATAATTTCTAATTAATCTTGGCAGTGACATTAGACAGCAAATAAATGTTTTCAATCAGTTAAGATGCTCATTTATAGATCTTAGTTGTGTGTTGAACTCTGTCACATATTGATTGTCTCATTTATTTTGTCAATATGTGCACTGTGCAATGTGTGCAATGGTAATAAAAGTTCTATAAATTAGTTTTTTAGAGACATTTTGGGAAAAAATCATGCAATGGGCTCCCAAATTACTTTCAAAATCTAAAATTCAAAACTTATTGATCAAGAAGTGAGAAAGTAAAATAGAGAAAAAACATCACAGGTAACCACCCAATGTAAAACTACTGAAGAAAAAAATCGCAATCCAGTGGCCATTTATAATATGTCATATATTTTAAAAAGTAGTTATCATGTTGGACTTTCTATTTATATAATCTGGTTTTAAAATCTGAAATCCTTCTGCGACTTTAGAGGAGCAGCCATCATTCACAGAAGTTTTATAAAACATGAAATCTGCAAAACCGTAGTTTCGTTTTCCATTACCACACTACTTTTTTTTTTTTTTTTAACTCAAAAAGTGCACGAATTGACAGGAAAAAAGTTCTAAAAATTCTCAGAATTCAGTTATTATTCTRCAATCTGATCAATAGCAATTCTGGAATTCTACGTACTCCTCACAATGTTTCTTTCATCAAAAGTGAAGGGAGAAGAACAGGAGTGAGAGTTTCAGTGCAATGCTGTGATTGTAGCCAAACTGCCCCATTAATAGATAAAACTCTAATTTAACTTTATTTGGCATTAGAAATATAGAATTTGGCCTCACTAGATCAGAAGACTATACAACTGAATATTCTACCTTTAGAAAATGCCTACACTATATGCTAAAGACTAATAAAAGAAAAATTTGACAGTTTCATACACACAAAAAGAATACAGACAACACTTTCCAAACACTGAGCCTTAAACCTTCTGCATAAAAAATGTTCTCACTCCATATTTAATGTCAGATTGGAATGATGAACCTTATTGATGATTAGATATGAAATTATTTGGCCCAAAATACACAGTATTTCCATATTTTAATAAAATTTAAGATTGACTGAATCAAAGAACTCTTGATATCTATTTAAATTTACCTTGGAGTTTAAAACACAGATTCAACAACTGGATGAATCTATGCAATTATATCACATGACACTGCTAGGTATAATCTAAAACACAGCTCAATCTAAATTATCAACAATTCTGATGGTAGACCTTTTGCTACCTCTTTCAGAGAGAAAAGTAGGTGTTATTGATTTTTTTAAGCCCCCCAAAAGACCTTCAAGTTGGCCAACTTAAAGACTACACATTCTGTAATATCCAATCACATTTGATTATTTTGCCCAGAATTACCCAATGGAAATTTAAACAGCTGCTTGCAAACTGAAAGCAATCTCATACAGATTTAAACACACATACAAACCACTACAACTGTGTGCTACAGACAATTTGAATACTTGAAAATTCAACATGATCATGACCCATAAATAGCTAAAGTATGAGTGCGTAATGAAACTGAGTAATTCAGTAAAAAAGTAAAGGTTTTCTGAAGGATTTCCCAATTTCAAAGGTTTTCCAGGGCCAGAAGTGCACAAGAGGGAATGAAGCAGTTAATCTACGAGACATGACAAAAGGAGAAATGCATATTCAAAGTCCAATACCCCAAAGAAAAACTAATTTCTAAGTTTTACTCTCATATTAGGTTGGGATAATGGCTCAAACATCCTTTCTAAATGTATCTCAGCTGTTGTAAGAAGAGCTACATAATCAGTAAGTGGTGTACAAGCCAATAGCAGTACTTTAAGGCATCTTTCCTAAACCCTGCAAACAGACAGCACATTTCAAGGAACTCAAGCCGAATATCATAATTTGATGCAATTACATTGCACTATCATCATCTTTTGAATGATTTTCAGGCATAGCCCTACATTCTTCCAGTGTATAGGTAGTGACAAAGGCATAGGAGCCTTCATCTGACAGTTTTGTTTAATTATGGGGTTAAAAAGAAAAGTATCTGCCCAAGGCATGGCTACATTATTTTTCTCACTACTGGGCTCATTAACATTTTCAGTAATTCAGATCCATTTTTTGAATTGCCTAAGCATCCGGCCAAATTTAAAAGGAGAAAGATTGCTCCAAATCAGAGATGTTTTATGAAGGAGCTCAGTATTTTCAGATCTGCTGGGATTCATTATTTGAAGAGTTTCTACCTTACCCCAATACTATTTAGCATAAAAAAATATAACAGTATTTTTTACATTCATAGTTTTTYCCAAAGAAGACGTGTAACACTTTCACTGTACAATGAAATCAGACTATTTTTAAGAATATCTTATCACCAGAAGATGATACATTTTTGCACATAAAAGAGCAATTTGAAAAGTTATTCCAATACCTTGCAGATGTTTGCGGTAGAGCTGGCAAAATGAGTGGGCATTTATTACCAAACAAACTTGTCATAAATGCAAACCATTGCATCGGTAAGGAAAATACTACGCTCCTTTTGACAATCTTTTTTTCTGCCTGCCAGCAATTCTAGTTATGAGTTTCACTGTGCTAAGGATGAGTCTTTTCCATACACTTACCCTCTGACAGCATGAATAAGTCTCAGTGATGGATAGGCGGTTCGCACTTTCAATTTATTCCTAAGGATTAATGCATTTACCCACTCCACATGCTTCTCTCCACCTTTGACCATGAAAGCTGGGATCCAAAGGACACCGTCATTCAGCATGGATAGTCTACGCACAAATTTTTCTCTGTCACTCTCATTCCGAAAGCTTCCAAATGCTCTTTGTACAACTGATGGGTTCATGGTAATAAAATCAGATTTAATTCCCACATCGGCAGCAAACTCCACCACAGGAGCTAGATTGCACCTGAAGAGGAAGAAATTAATGGAAAAATGAAAATAAGTATGAAATATTAATTCAGAAAAATGTGTGCATGAAGGGAAAGCTGACCATGAACATGCAATCCCAATTCAATGTGAGAAAAAAATACCAGTGATAATAGATGTTATAACCCATAGTATTTCACTCCAGTTGGACAAAGACCGATTTTTTAAAACATTAAGTGTACATAATGCTGTAAGAAAAAAACCCCACCTCTTTGTACATTTGGAAACCATGTAATCATGCTCTGGAATGCATCAACATCTAAAGCAGCGCTTGTGAATAGTATGCTTTCTTAAACCTAATTCCTTTCATTATTCATTTATCATCATGTTACTAACAGTTTATACACAAGAAAGACATGCCAGCAAAATAAGACACAATTTATACAGTTTAGTCCATGCATTTTTATTTTACTTTATTTACAATACAGTATTTAAGTATTATTTACAAACTAACTTTACCCCACCTTGAAGTGAATCTTTAATAGTTAGGTTTTTGATATTATCACTGCAGTTGATAAGATCTTTTGATATTTAGTATTTTTATTTGACTTTGAACTTCTATTTTTGGAAAAAAAAGTATTAAACTTGCAATTTTTCCTTAATATCTCATTTTCAAACCTTATTTTATTTTGCAGTAGCTTTGTGCTTTTTTCCTAGAGTTGCGAAGATCTGATTATGCCATTGTTCAGCAGATTTTTACCTTAATTATATAAATACATACATATATAACAGATGCAGGTTGAATGCAGGTGACAAAACCTGATTCAGAAATCATTTGCGATTTCAGTGACCAGTACAACCTGATTTAAGCAAATCATCTCCACAACATCCTCAGAGAATTATTAGCCTCTAGCTGGTATGCCCCAAGCATGTAGCCTGACAACAAGATTTTCATAATTTAACAGACTGCTCTGTTGAGGTAAAGGATGCTAAGAAGCAATGTTGGAACAAGCTTCTTCAAAATGTTTGCAGGTTATCACACTCCTAATAGAAACAGTATTCCATTAATTCTGCAATTTTTTTATCCACTAATTTCTTCTAATGGCCAGATATCCAATGACATATAAAAATAAGTCAGGATTACTTAAATCAGTCCATGACCTAGTCCATCTGTCTGATAATACTAATCATCCAGAAAATAATATTAATTGTGTAATTAACAGTTGAAAATGTGCTCCTATCTTCTTCAGAAAGACATTCTGAGGACTGTAAAGCAAACATAATCCCAGGACACAGAGAACTCCAAGATTATGATAACATGTGGGCAGATGTAGGCCAAGGAAATAGATTTACATTCTTCATTATCTTTAAACATCTATTCCACAAACTGTTTGCATGCATTTCAGGCTGCTAAGAGTTATATCTTCTAGAAAATGGTACTTAGGGCATGAGAAAAACTCCCACTGAATTCAATACTGGCTTTTTAAAAAAATTGTTTCTGAAACCTTAATGCACGAAATTATAATCTGCTACTATTAAAAGTTTGTTAAAATCTAAAAATAAACATGATAAAATAATCAAAGTACTTAAAATCAACCAATCAACTCCACTGAATTTCCGCTGCTCTTTTAAGGGCAGACTACACAACATAATGAAGGATATACACAGTGGGTTTGTTTCAGTAGTCACATATATGCACATGACGAAATCTATTTCTTAAAAACATAAGACAGATCTGGACATTGCAAATCCTGCTCTGAGTCCAACTTTGAGAAATAGACCATTTATGTACCAACACCACAATGTTTTAAAAGCTGTATGCCATATGCAAAGCATATGCATATAAACAGGTCTTATGGTTCTAATATGATTCCCTACTTTTTGACAGCTCCTTTCTGATTTGCCAACAGCATCGGTGCCTAAACTTTAAAACTGTTGCTGGCAACTATCTGCTAAATGTTATTTCACGTAAACTCTGGGGAAAAAATCATCACAGGCATACTAAACACAATGGCTATTACCTTGCATGTCATTACTGATACATCAGTAACTCAAAACTGTATTTTAGAAAGATATACAGTCTAAGCAGCACAAATTTCTAACTTACTACATATTCAGATTCTTCAAGTACAACTTCAGAAAATAACGAGTAATCTAAATACACTTGGTAACAACAGGACTGCAATGTTTTATCACCCTTATTGTAAAAGTTCTTCCTTATACCTAGTCTGAATCTACCCTCATTTAGTTTAAAATTATTGCATCTTGTACTGGCGCAATAGGCCAGGTTAAATGTTTATCTCCATATCTCTCATGTGTTTCAGGGCTAATAAAACTGGCTGTTGTGTATTTGTATATAAGCCCGAGTATATGCAAATAGCTCTTACCCCTTCTGGAGTCTTAATCTTAACCTCTAATGACTCTTTATGTTATGCTGTTAAATGTACAGAATGTCATATATATTCACAACAGCAATGAGGTGGTTGAGGGTGGTTCTGAACCAAAAGATTTACCAAATGCCCAGGGATTTATTCACAGTAAACAAAACCAAACCTTTCTTATTTTTTTTTTTTTCAGGAAGAACAAATAGAGGATTCTAATTTACAGAATCTCACAAGCCACATCATTAGTACCTTGCAACATACGAATACTTAAAAATTTACTCCAAACCACAAATTTCCTGCAATATACCATGGCTTTCCATTCATTCTAAAAACAGCTTCAGCATTGTCTTCATGTTAAAGTGCAAGTAAGCACGCTACAGGTGGAAGCTACCCAAGAGAAACGCGCTATGAGACTATGGAGAATAAGAGAATAGACTCTAAGAGTAACACTGAGCATTGAAGATTGACTTAAGCAAATAGCTGAAAATATGAACATTGAGAATACATCACATTATAAAAAGGTTTGTAAATCTCCTATATCTCCTTCTCCCGAGCAAGCTATTGACTGTTTCAAGAGAAAAAGATTACTTTTGCCGCAGCAAAAGTAATTTTCTTGCATGAGTTCCTTTGCTACTTTTTCCCATAAAAAATCGGTCTCGGTATATTGCTTGAAACAAATAATATCATGGCTATTTTTTAATATATAAGAGTGTTTAATCAGAAGCTATATTACTTCTTTCCTTTGCACAAAACTAGCAAATAATTAGTTTATACCTGCTCCCTTACTTTTCCAAGCACTAACTATGGCAAAAGTGTTTATGAAATGGTCTAGTAAGATAAAAATTGATACATTTTAGAAAGGGTGGTAGAAAAAAACCTAAGTGCATGTGAAACATTCATAATTTATGTGATTGGTAATATCATAGGCAACAATATCCACAGTACCTCAAATTAATGCTGCAGTCTCTGTTCTTCCCATGACATTAGACTAGATCATAGGCAAAACCTCTGCACAGCCATTTCAGCAGGCAAGTTAGTCTAAATTTAGTATTAAACGTCAATTATGTAATTTAGGAAATCTGTAAGCTTACAGGAGCACCTAACTTACATAAATACTATGTACAACCATCACACTAAAAGGCAAATATATCTATGAAATATTCCCAGTAAAAATGCAGGGGTTCCCACACATGAGCTTTCAGTGTGATACCAGAAGATTTTCAAAATGCATTCCAATGCTATCACTAAAAAAGACCCAGGGATAAAAGGGAAAAAATTGATAATGACAGAAATATGTGGTAATTAGGCATGTGTAAAACCACTGAGCTATTAAGACACACAGACCAAAAAGTCTGTGATTGAAAACCTGCTTTTTCCACAACCATCTGTTGCATGCATTAGTTACAAGGGACACTTTAAGAAAAGATGTGGGGAAAGAACTGCTAATGGCTGGAGATGTAGGGAAAGAACTGCTAATGGCGGGAATTAAAAGAAAAAACTGAAGAATTGAGTAGCTGCTCCCTTAACACACACCAAACTGATCAACCCTAGGTTCACTGTGACATCTTTAGAGTCCAAATACATCCATAACACAGAGACTCTTGGAGAGCAGAGCTAAATGAAAATAATGAAATCAAAAGTCACAAAAATATACTCAAATGAGAAGTCATTTATTCCATAGTGATTCAGTTCAAATTGCTTTGTCACTAAGAAATATAAAGCTCATGTATACAAATACTAAAAAAATGCCCAGTACATAGTATACATAGACTATATTTTAAGTTAATTTTAAATAAAAGMCATTAAAATTGCCTTGAGTAAAATGGCTGCAATTTTATCTGACATTGAGAACTAAAAGAACATTGTATCTACAGCAGAATAATGCAAGAAGTGGCCATGAATCTGTACATTTCTTAATCCCCTAACAATTTTGTGGACTTGACGACTACTAATTGAAATAAATACTTCAAAATAGTCCAAAGCCACTGAAAAAAAAAAGCTTTACAATGGTGCTTTATTTCATCAATATCTTCTCATTGTAGAGCAAAGCCAAAAATACCAGTTACCTAGTATTAACCTCATACATTCTGAGAAGACAAAAAATGAAATCATGTTGCTGGCAGAGATCTCAAACGTTTCTAAAACATAAGGCATGCAAGGTATTCTAACCAGGTTCATACCCAGATTCCTGTAAGAATCAAAATAGTAAGCCTGAATTCAGTAACTCATGCTATTTTTAAGAAATAATTGGAGGTGGAAGAAAAATTAAAGACTCGGGCATGCAGGRGAGGAAATGAAAAGTTCAAGAGTTGAGAAAACCTCACAGTTGGACTATGCTCCACTCAATCTACAGGCAAGAAGCACATTGCTGTGTGTATGTAGCACATTTCMTCTGGTTCTCCCAATAAAGGTGTGCAGCAGCACTGCAGTAACTTTCACACACAAAAAGGGAGATTTGCAAAAAAATCCATGCACAAACTTCCTATTTTCCCTAACAAAATAATTATTTGTAAAATGTATGGATTCTCACATGTTCTGCATACTTCTTTGGCTACTAAAAAACTGAAGTTCTTTTAAATCAACCACTGGAATCTGGAGTAACAGTGAATCACGTGGCACACCCACTTCTCAGTCCTTATGCATGGCATAATAGAGGAGGTCTCATGACAGCTGCAAGGTTAGAGGCTCAGATACAGCCCTGTAGATTCTATTCACACAGAGCAATCATGAGTGGTTTTTAATATGTGCCATGTAAAACACTGACCTGATCCACCCATTCATAACACAAGTTCAAAAAAATAGGGAATTTGACTTCAGTCTGAAGATAGTTTTTGTAACATCACCTGCTGATAAACTTGATTAATTCCTGTTGCGCAGATTAGAAGTTATACTGATAAATAATACATTCTTTCTTCCACACATCTCCCTTAACAACAGTGATTGAAATGCAAGTTATCATCAACTGACATAGAATAGAGAAGTGTCAGAAAATGTCTATGTGGGTTTTTAGAAACAGTTGCAAAACACTTTATTTACATCTTTATTTTATGTCCAGTTGCAACATCACACATGAATTAGTCTTGCTATTCTTCCCAGTACCATTCCTTTGACAACAAAATAAAGTAAGGAATTTTTATCACTGAAATAGTCTGTGGCACGTATATATATATAAAAAGAAATTTAAAACCCCACAAAAATTATGGCAGCGAAATACTGAAAATGTTATTTTAATTCCAGAAAAACTAAGAAATGGAATTTAGCAGTATCCTGAACACCTGTATCTTTGTCTTTATGTGAAAATACCATCATACATTACTGTCTATAAAGAGTATATTCTATAGGGTAATTATCAAGATCCACAGAAATGTTCTAATTCTGATACAGATTTTTTTTTTACATTATGAGGACAGAAGGGGTTAAAAAATTTATTATCCTTGCAATAAAATCAGACAAAACAATGATTTTCATTGTTTTGGAAAAGAGCTTTGGAGTTGTTAGAACAGAATGTAGAAAGAAGAAGCAGTTTTAACTTTCCAAAATGGAGAACAGCTAAAAAGGCAGTTATTTAGACTAAGATTATTCTGAACATTTTCACCTCTTAAAACAGTCAATGTGGGGAGAAAAGGAAGTATAGCTTTCCTGAGTTTCCAGCTGTTCAGAAAGCTACTAAATTAAAAGCTCTGTATTACAACAATAGGAGTAAGTGACTTTAAAATAATTTTTTTCCTCAGGGTAATTATAGGAAGATTCAGGCTAATTTTATCTGCTTTACATTTGGATGCTAATATTTTAGCAGCCTCATTAGAACCCATCATTTCTATATGGGTGTAAAAAAGTCACTTCTTACTGAGACTTCCTGAGACTTCTAGACTTCTGTCCTTATATATCCTCCTATAATACCTATTTAAGGATGAACTTCTTTAAAAAACCAACAACCCTAAAAGGTGGCCACATGAGTCAAGCCTACTCCAAGACTCTCCTGAGCTGGACACCAGCCACTCCTGACTGATTGGAAACACTAAACACCTCCACCAGCAGTCCCCTTTCTCAGACACCCAAATAACTGAGCAAGAACATTGGAAGATGATGGGTTTCCTCCGCTTTCATTTAATGTTTCAATGTAGCATGACACGTTTTAGAGAGAAACAGAAGGCAAACACAGACTTGCAATGCTTGAGATCTGAGAAAAGTCTAATGAGCTAGTCATGATGTATTCAGATGTTATTTTTAACGGAAGACTCATGCTTTAAAACATGACTGTTAAATTGGCAGCTTTGCTTTCAACAGATCTGCAGACTCCAAGGATTTAACTGTTTTCAGCATGACAGCCATAGTCCAAGCAAGGGGTACTAAAAAAATATTTGGACATTAAAGCTGATACAAGTCACAAAAAAAAGTTCCAGACTATAGGTAAATCAATATTCCAAATATATGTATTCTGACAAATTTACCATGTTTTTTGTCTCAGTGCCTAAAGGAACAACTCAAATTAAAGAATTCTTACTAATTTAAATTTCTCTCCTGAAATAAGATACCACACATCCATGGTATGGTTATGTCTGTCCTTTTCATCTTCCTGCTGTCTTCGGCTCATACCACACATGATGCTTGCTTCTGCATATCACAATTGCCCACAAAAATCTGTTTTGCCCACTGTTCCTTGTCAGTGCAGCCCTAATACAGAAGAAAGTCAAAACAGATTATCCTTCCCTATGTATAGGACAAGCTAAGACATCTATCAAAGGACATATTCTTTTCTCTCAAAAAAAAATTACAATTTTTTTTCATGTCAATTTTGCTAACCAAAAGAATGATCAAGTTAAAAAATGAAAGTCAAAGTATGCTGGGAAAATAGAGCTGCATTTGCTCAGTAAGTTTTCATCACCAATGATGGCAAAAATATCCATTTGGTACCCAAATGCTGATAGTGTTAGCAAAAGAAAACTCCARTGGGAAGAGTTGTAACAAACTAGGCACTTCAATCCAAAGAAAGAAGTAACTAATATCTTCTCATGGCTGGTCTTTGTCAGCCTAAACTACTGAAAAAGCTTCACTCAACTGGCCTATTCTCCAAAAATCCAAATTAAATGAAAGGGACTTTTCCATAAGTGGTGTCATCACAAGAAAAAATACAATACATTTACTAGATTTGAGTTTTTTTGATTGGCTGGTTTTAACCAAGTAACTCCAAAACTGAACTAGGCCTCTGCTTTTGAATAGGTCTCATCATGAATGTCAAATTAAATAATTAAAAAAAAAAACCAAAAAACAAAAAAAAACCAATTTATTTTGATTTTTGATATTGTTCAAATTCTGAACCCAAAGCTGAAGTATTTGATACATACGGGCTGCCAGAAGTAATTTCAAGTTATTATTTGGCAATGCTTTTTATTSTTATTTTAGACTTGCCCAAAATACAGCTGCATTTTTCAGAAACTCCTATCTAACCACTACATTTCAAAATATACCACTAACTACAACAACTTCAAGTGTTCTGCAAGATGCAACAGCTAACTCAGCCCTGCTTAGGATTTTGAGCATGAGAAAGTGAAGACCATGTGGGAATAAGATGTATTTATTCATCTAATCAGATATTTTGGAATGCTTCAGACTCTCTCTGGGTACAATATCAAAATGCAGCACACTTTAGCTCACCATTACAAAAGGAGAAGGGGCACACAGATCATGGTTAATTAATAGCTCCTTAATGGGGTATAAAAGCACAAGAGATAAAAAAAGGTATATAGGAAACAGAAAATAGTTTATAGTCATCACAGTTTGGGATTTTTTTAATAGCAAACCATCTCCTTGCTTCACATTTTAATTAGATGGGGCCACATTTTCTACTGCCAAAATAGGTATGACTTCACTAATCTTGTGAAACTTCTATGTTTATCCAACACTTTCACACTTTTATAGGATATTGAGTTTATCACACCGCAAATAGTGTTAGATATCTGTTGCGTCCTTCACATTTTCTTAGACCTTCACTGTCAGTTTCATCATTAAATTAATGGCATTGTTTGTGTTAACTCTAATGTAAGAACTGCTCCTCTAAGAAACAACGCTCAGAGACACAATTTTTCCTTCAGATCTCACAAACCCCTCACAGAATACAATCAAAATCAACTGAATATATTCAACCAGAGCACATAGACAGAATGCTCTTGGTATCAGAAGATTCTACAAAAATGTCCTTCACCAGCCTATATACCTGGATGCATTCAGTAGCTCCTTTCCAGAACACCATCAGTTGGCACATAAGTGAGGACATTTCACTTCTATAGAGATCAGATGAAAGCAAAAAGATTAACAGATTATCATGGCACACTTTAATACCAGAATCCTAACTGCAATAGAGGTAAGCGCTTATGAAGCACACCAGAATTTTATAATTACACCATGTGATTGGATATCAAGTAACATACAACTTTTTCTAAATGAAAGACGAGGAATGTAGGAAACTACCTCTGATGAAGGGTTTGTTTTTTTCTTTAACTTGAGTTACAAACAAATTCCTTGCTATTTATTTCAAACAGATGTGCCTCGGTGCAAGACAAATTTTTTTGAGAAAAACGCTCTGGAATGAACATTTTCTCTGAAGTGGAAAGTTTGGTAATTTTTTCCCACCAATATGAAAGAGATGCTTGGGTGAAAGTGAAGGAAAAACAATCCTTTATTTAACAAATAAGGTGCTCACAGGACATGGAAAAAAAACCCCAAAAAACAATGAACTCTTGGATACTGAAACTCCAGAAATTCACTGTCTCAGAAAAAAACAACTAAAGAGAGTTCACATAGCAACTCGGGCAAACAAATGGAAACCTGGTAAACCTCTGGTGCTAGTCCTCTCTTCACAGAAGATGAAGCTGGTGGGCTTGGTGTACTTTCTCCTGCCGGCTCAGCTCCTCCAAAGTCTGGGGTGGAGATGAAGAGGTCCCTCATTTTCCCTGCAGGTCCCCARTCAGCCAGTGCCCGTCTCAGACCAAAGCCAAGCTGGCATTCCAAAAGAAAGCCACAGGAGCTGCTGAAGAATGGCCACCGCAGTCCAGGGAAAACATTTTGCCCAAGCTAACACCAAACTCCWAGCTAGCTAAGAGGCAACTATATTACACCCTAATGCCTGGCCCATGCACTGTCTGTGCCCGGCAGCCCACCTTAAACCCAGCCCCCACTGCCTTTCCACCGCTGTTGCCGCTCTTTCCGGGCCTGCTGTAAAGCCAAATGTGTCCCCCACATTTCAGGACATAAAAGCAGATAATTACAGGAATACAATGCTATCATAAAATCAACCCAGGACAAGATGCAATGTAACTGTATACATGCATAGAGACTTAAATAAATATAATATTGTTGAAATTATGAGATAATATGTAAATTTCTAAAACATTTTAACTTTCATTTGTAAATTAAAAAAAAAAAAATTACTGTATTGAAACTCCCTATTGGCAGTAGAGCCAAGCATGTTATTCCCAGAACATTACAGAATATTAATCACAACATTATCAGACTCACCAGTTGTTATAGAGACACTTTATTTGTCATATACCATATGACAGATGTTTCATGGAAACATAAAATGGTTTGGGTTGAAAGGAGGCCTTAAAAATTATCTAGCTCTAAATCCTCCACCATGGGCAGGGGCACCTTCCACTAGACCAGGTTGCTTAGAGACCCATCCAACCTGAATTTGAACACTTCCGAGGGATCGGATATGCAAAGCTTTTTTAAGCAACCCGTTACAGTTCCTCACTATACTCACAGAACAGCCACATCTTTCTCCAGTCTAAAGAACTGATTAGCAACAATAACTTCCYACTCTTCCTGTTAAGCTTCACCAAATCTTTCAGAATATTATCTTCCCTCYGCATAGCTTGAATTAATTAAAACCTCCTATCTGACGTCATCATCTAGTTTCACAGCTAATTAAAACACGTAAAATAGCATGGGGATTACTTCAAACGAATCAACAGATCATTTAAATAAAAGTATGTACTTTACTTTCCATTAGAAAATTTTCATCTAGAAAATCTAGTATCTAACTTTTTCTGAAATATTTTAAATGAATCACATCTCAGAGAGTACAAAAGCATTCATTAGGTTAAACATGGTTTAAAACTGTGGTAATTATTTTTGGATTTCCTCTGCAGTAAGGATGCTAATTTGAATAACTGGTGGTACAAGTAAGACAAATAAGGAAAATGAGAGAGTAATGTGTTATTGCTTCAGCTGCAACTTGCTAGCATACCTTTCCAATTAAATACAAAGCTCATGTATATTCTTCGTTTATTCATGYACTGCAAAACTGTATTTTTTCCCATGTCTTTTTGCAATATTGTTACCACCATCATTCTTTAAGGTGACAAAAGAAAAAGCAAGTAACCCTGAATGACTACTGTTTCTATACCGCTTTCTGCTTCCCTCCAGTTTTCGGCCCTTTCACTCTTCTAAAGGCAAATCAATTGAAATTTCCGCTTCAAAAGCGAAAGTACCCATTCCTTACTCAACATTTTCTATATAACACCAAGCTGTCAAATGAGGTCCCATTTGATACATGAAATGTAAAGGCACTCTATTGTGTATGTTTGAAGAACGAATAAAAAGTGACACTTTTTGTTTTCCTAAACAGCAAGAACAGATTTTTAAACCAACATGCAGAAATATATTTGAATGACTTTCAACCACCTCAGTGGCAGCCTAGTTCTATATTAATACACCACATTGACATTTTACTATATGCTACATATAAGTAATGTAGTAATTTACAAAAGGCTATCAGTGTTGACCAAAAACTAAGCGAAAGTATTTTTAAAAGAGAAACTATTATGCATTTATGTGACCAAGGCCTGTGTAAGAATATTTATTTTGTCTGGAGTAAGAACAGCAAAAAGTAAAAGTAAGTAGTGCAAACTTCTCTCCCTCGTTTTATTTTCACTGTAAAAAATAATCTTCTTGGCAATAACACAGGCATGAATTTAAATCTGAGGAATCACATGGTGATGGATCCTGTTTCAGATTAATTTCAAATAAAGTCTGTAGTAAGTATCTCAGATTAAAACATTTCTCAAAGAAAATATAACCTGCATTTTCAACAGCAGATAAAAACTTACCTTATTACAAAGTCATGGCTATCAATCTCTTTACCACAACCACTCTTCAGAAGGATGCCAGAATTCCCAACAACTGCACAGGTTTTGAATCGACGATTTTTCATTGGTGAAACTTCAGGGAGAAGGCTGTGCAAATCTTGAGAAATGTTTAGAGTGCGACGTCTGTCCAGTACATAATGAATTACATCTCCTGGCCTGAAGCTGCTTTTGACCACCGAGACATCTCTTTCAGCATCCAAGAACTGAAGAATATTTTTTCTGCATTGACAGGAAAAATACACAGATAAAACGCAACACTCCYTGCTCAAATGGAGTCTACCTAACAGACTCTGCAAGGGATGCAACAAAAAGCAGAGGGTAGTCCTTCTAGGGCCATTTCACACGCTCTGAGATGGACTTAGAGTAAAGCTGTTAGGACAGAGTTCAGACTGTGGTTACAATGTGACACATAAATACTACAGAAATAAATCGTAATGACTTTTACACAAAAAGGCACCAAAAGACTAAGGGAAGGTAACTGGAAATTTGCAAGCAAACTGTGTTTGACTATCTTCACAGAATTCTGGAATTAGACTTTTTAATAAAAGACCATGGTAGTTTTCACAAAAACACTGTTAAATACATGAAGTATTTATGATTCAGGAAAGGTCATCTCTTACAAATAAGCTTAGTTCAGGAAYGGCCATGTTTTCCTTATAGATTCTTATTTTACCATAAGAGTAATATATTCACTTTAGCATAAACTTCCTATTAATTTATTGAAATCTAACTAAAGCTCTCTTAATTAACTTGATATGAGAACACCCACAGTCTTTTCTACCAATTTGAAAAAATCAGCTTAAAACTTACTGCAAATTAAACTATGGCAGCTCAGAGTCCAGTCAAGCTGTTAGCTGAGCCCAAAATCACTTATAAACTCATCATCACTTTGAAACATTTATTGTCTTTTCTGCAATTAATTGTTTAAACTGTTAGACAGGTTCAGGCACACGTGACCAAAATATGAGGGTTTAATAAGTTACCATGGATCAAGTGAACTATGATGATTAAACAGCAGTATACTTSCGGTCACCTGCAAATAACTGATGAATAATGTTTGCTTTTATGTCAGCTGGAGAAGTCAAGCCACGGTATCTGTGGGGCTTATGGGGCCATCAAGATAATTTGCCCAAGTGACAGTAAAGCAGCTCAAATTTGCTTCTATTTGCAAAAGTTACCATTGGTGATGGAGAGCAGTGGGTCATCTGCTTTTGGTGTTGAAGAATGCTGAGACCGTTCTGACTCATCAAACCCAAACATTCAATTCTATTCTATTTAGTGAAGAACAGTCTTCCTGAGAGAAAATGTCACTGGTGAGAATGCAGCACACAGAGCCACTCATAGAARTTCATGATAAACCAACAGTGACAGTGCTGGTAATTTAAGCAAAGCTGCTCAACTGATACTTCTGGCTGTCAATCACTTCACAGTATAAAAACCCAGGCCCTCTTTTTAATGGCAGAGAATTCTGACACATCCCTCCTGGATGTGTGTGTGCAGCTTCCTAGCTTGAGTGGGAATCCACTTCAAGGTTACTCCTTAAGACCGAGTAAAAGAGACTTCCCCACAGCACTRGTATGGGCAAGTGCCATCCATTTCTACTGAATTACTTTGCTAGCTTTAATCCTGTTGCCTCAACATGGCTTGAGTAAATAATGCACTATGCTAGAAGTTATACCTGTACCATGTATTAAATAAGAATAATCTTTAAGTCTAGAAATTATCCTTATGATCATCAATAAATAATTTATTTTAGTAATGTAAGTATATTTGGTTTGCCATCCTTAATCCTGTGGGACAGAGTTGCACAAAGGTTCAACTGCACTTGCACAATTCTTTAAACATCAACTGTTCACTAAGATTGGAGCTAAGATTGGATCAAACCACACCTTGACGCCTCTCTGAGCTGGACTTAAGCATGGAAGGGGTTTAGAAAGCAAGTTTTGTACCTCCTTATTCAGTGGGAGGGATTTTCTAATAAACTCTGTCCAAAGCTTCCATTCTGGCCATGACGGGTATGGACTGGGATCCAAAAACTGGCACACTTTCAACATATAAGTTCGAAAGAGATACTTAGTGACTGGAATGCAATGACTAGTGGCTGCAATGACTAATATCTGCACTGTCAGTATTGAGCAGTTTTCAGTACACTGATACCTATGGATTATGTCAAAGTGACAAGATGCTTATGAGGCCTTAATTGAAAACTTCCGATAAACTTTTTTCTTATTCTATAATCAATATAGACTGTAACAGCTTTTTACATACTATTAATATACAATGTAACAGCTTTCAATATATTATCAATAATAGCCTTTTCATATACTGTTATAAGTTTTTATATAGGGTATTAGCAACATACAGTGCACCAGCTGGATGTAATCCAGCCAGCTGGATTAGTATGTGGACACGCAAAATTGCCAAGGAGCATAAATCAGAAAAAGTAGACAGGTAGACGCTATAACAAGGAACAGTAGAGAGCACTAATGAGAACTTGGCAGAGACACAAGAGAGTCAGCTGAAAACTGAGAAATGAAGACCTGGAGAACTAGAAAAAAAAAACCATAAATATCACAACRGCACATGCCCTGAAGTCCACCATGATGAAGATGATGGTATCTCATTAYTGGGAGACCCCCACGACCACCAAATTGAGGATGACTTATGCGTACTTGCAGAACTGTGATATCAGAATCGTGTATTCCTGTACCCATATATGATGGTGGGTGTAGTGATGACGGTAATGTTACACCATGCTTATTGTATAAATAACTGCCAATTTGAAGCAAAGGCAGATGGGTTAGGAGTGAACCCCCTCACCTCCAGCGCTACACCAGCATTGCAATAAACGAATACCTGCTCTATAGAAGCCAGTCTATGGAGTTTTATTTCTAGGCCTTTTTCAGGCATCAACACCCTTGATACAAAAAGCTGAAAAACTCTCCAGGCCAGAGCTGCAGAAGCCATTGAGAGCTGAGGATTGCAAGTGAGCAAAGCTTTACAAGCTCGTAAAGCTTGTGTCCATCTGTGAAGCAGCTATGTTTGTGAAGAGAGATCACATCTGAACCAAGTACAGCACTCTTATGGAACAGACAGGGAGTGCTGAGCTGAGGCAGAGTGTTTAGTACATCATAATTCTACTAGAAACTTTTGCCTCTGCAAGTCTGACAAGACAAGGAAAACAATAAATTTTTCACTATTGTCAGTAGGTAAGGCGGAATTAAAAACAAAATAGATTCTATTTTGAATCTAGGAGAATTGACTAGGAGAATGTTATTTTTGCATAGTAAGCTTTTAAAGCAGAACTTCCTTAGAGCACATCAAAGCAGGAAATGATAACTAGCGATGTCACTCTAGCAGTTGTAACACTTAGCCACAGCCATAAAGGGGAAATAATCTCCCACAAATTAGAAGCAATGAACTATAGAAACACACATGCTCACTAGCCAGCTCTTGTGTTCCTACCTCCAGAAAAAAGAGTGTATCTGAATCCTGCAAACAACCACACAGAATACTCACCATGGAACTAATCTTATAAGCCATACAGAAAGTGAAACAAAAGAAAAATGGTTTAAGTAATTCCTCTCATTTCCTAAACTAGGCCAGAAAAAAAAAAGGGAAAGAATATCTGGAATGTCTTTGGGCTATCTGTTACAGCTGTCACGTATGGGCTATCTATTACAGCTGAATGAAACAGCATCAGAGAAGGCAATTTATGCTGAGGAACATGAGAGACTCAGAAAAACAAAGGATAGACAATGTTATTGTCTGCAGCTTTTCGTAAGGCCAGGCAAGGCCAGGCATTACTGCAAAAGGAAGACAAAGACTCAACTCTGGCCTTCAAATTTAATACTTTAAATACCCTTGTGTTTGATACCTTAACTTTGTGGGTACTCTGCAACAGATAGATCAACTTCTACAAAACAAAAAACAGCAACAAAGAAGGAACTAGAAGTATTAAAAATTACTTCAACTATTTATTACCTAGGAAGAGAAATACTACAGCTGGTGCTGTAAAGGACAATATGAATTCATCAAAAACTAAGAATAACACCAGCCAAGCCATCCAGAGACTGGAGTCTCATGTACTCTGACTTGAGAAGGGATGACAAATGAGTCTCAAAACCTCCCAAAATTAGGAGAAATGTACAGAAACCAGATTCCAAATACAAAAAGTCCCACAATCACCACAAGATTTGCTTTAGTCCCTGACACCTAAAAAAAATTGGCCTAAAAATATCCATGTTAGCCAAAAAAAGCAACAATGAACACAGTATCTTACGTATTATTTTAAAAAGTAGGAGGAAGGTAGTGAATTTATGCAAAAAGTGCCAAAAAATGTAATAGCACCTTGGCTTCCATTATTAATTTGGAATTAATTTATATTCAAAATCCATTTATCTACACGATTACGAAAGTCCTGCAAAAAATTAATGTGGATGGATCTCAATCAGAATCAGATAAACAACCACTTACATAACACAGCTGAAATCTCCAAAATGTCTAAGCAATTTATTTTTCAACAGAATGTTGAGATGGGCAGAAGTCACTAATCTTTTTATTTTCTCACATATTTAAAAATCTTTGCTTATCTGAAGCTGTCATTAGCATATTCAATTAAATGTACACACAGGATTTACAGTACACAACAGAATCCTCATGTAAGAAACATACTATAATGTTAACATTAAATTATTTTTTATTGATTCATCTTACTGTATCCAGGTATTTTTAACACTGAAAGAAATATRATAAAGAATACAGAGTTCATGCTATTGTTTGAAGTTTCTCTTGCTACTGACTCAACTGTATCATGGGGATAACAATACTTCCCATTTTCACATACATGACACATACTGAGCATACGAGTGACTCAAGTCAATCTTGATGCTAATAATAACTTGTTTAAACCTCTATTCTGTCCCACAAAGAGCACTAAAAATAGCACAACAAGGTTATTCTGATTAAACAGACATGACAAAATAATGACAAGTAAGTGCTAATCCTCTTCAAGCTGCATATTAAATTCAAAAGTGAGCTCAATACCAGCAAGGGAAAAAAAGAGCATGTTTTTTAGCAAAAGTTAAAGAAAAGGTGTTCTGCAACCTTGAGCTAAAATGTGTAAACATTTTCACTGAGGTGGTCCCCAAATTTTCTTACAACAATTAAAACTACAGCTACAAAACTACTTTTGTAGCCAGGTGACACTGATGTAACTCACCCTTAATTGTAGCTGCTTGTAACATGTTCACACGACTCACAAAAACAGGGTCATAATCTGTGGATGAGCTAGGGTTTTTCTTTGATAAACAGAAACACATCTCCATAATTTCAGTACCAACTGAAACTCCCAGTTATTTGATATAGTTCATGCAGATAATAATGTCTCTGAATAGCTTTCCAMATGTTAAAACTATGTATTGCTCTGGGGTAATATGGTGACATTTTTCTACTAAGATGCATTTTCCTAGTTTTATTTGGTGCTGTGGTCTTTGTACTGCAAAACTATTAGATAATCTCAAAATATTCTTTATCTGCCTCAGAATTCTGTGAATTAAAGAAATAAAACAAACAAYTGGAAGATTTGACTTTTAAGATTGTCTAAAAATAGATATATTTTTATATTCTCAAGAAAACTGAAGTATGACCACCAATGCTTTTCCTGAGAAAAGTAATTTCTTTAGAGGAAGGTAGAGCTGTAAATCCTTGCTACTGGACTTGACTGGACGACAGCCTCTGAAATACATCCTCAGTGACTAGYAGGGCTCAATCAATAGCAATCACATTATGGAACAGAGATGGACTAAGTGTTTACTTGACCCTCTCTGCGTCCACTGAAGATGTGCCTTTAGCTACATGCCCACCAGCCCATGTTTATCTAATATGTTCCTAATAATCCCTGTGGTGGGAACTTGACAACTTCTCCATGCACCTTTGTCAGTGTTTCCCTAGCCTTACTGGAAGCACAGTATTCTCAGACCTTTCCCACAGCAGCTGAAGCTACTCTTGTTCCTAACACCTTGCCAGGTGTACGGAACAGATTAGACCTTATTCTTGGCAATATCCTTCATTTAGCTGAATATGAGTCACTTAACTTTTCTTTAAACTTTTATTTTTCAGCTGGGCAGGTATGTTGTAGATTTCTGATCCCTCTTCTTGATCTCCTGCAACTTTATCTGACAGACCTTTACAAACAACTTCATTTTCTAACCCTTGCAAGTCCTGACTCTGCTTTGCACTCTGCAGTTCAAAAGCACAAGGTGGCTCTCAGCCTAGATAAAACATGCTTTTTTGACAGGTAAATTAATTTAATTTAAAAAAAACCCAAACATAAAAGAACAAACACTGTGGCAACAAGCCTGCCCTTGTACATGACTAGAGTTCCAGCTCCTGTTGGTTTCTTAAGGAGGCAGTAGGGATCACAGGTATTTACACCTGTGCTGGGTTTTGCTTAAGTCTGAAACTAAGTTTTAAATAAAGTTTTTTCAGGAAAGCAATATTAAGAATCATAGAACAGTTTGGGTTGGAAGGGGACTTGAAAGATCATCTAGTTCAACCAGTAATTTGGACTTGATAAAAACATACCTAACTACAAATAGCCCTGTAAAGATTCCTGGGAGCTCCTACTGATGTAGCACACACACAAAAGTGCTGAAATACAAGAGAGTGGGCATGCAAACACAAAACAGGCTTTTAAAAAGTGTACTACTCAAATCCTGCTTATCACAGAAGGTCATCCATATACCATCTTTTTATGAAGATAAGCAAGGTAGAGTAAGATTGATTGGCAAGCAAAAATCTCCTGAGGTTTATTATGACTAAACCAGACCAAAGAGCCTTGGTTTCTGTGCCTTTGACATAAAAAATATCACACGGAAACAGTGCACATGGTTCCAGAACATTGCTACAAAAGCATCTGAGCAATTGTAGTGCTCCATTGCTGCTTCCGTATTTACTGCTTGCACTTCTGGGATGTATCATAGCTCTTTCACACTAATTTATAATACAAACAGTGATAATAATCTGAATCATTTGAAGGAAGAAGATGCCTTTTTTCCTTTTTTTTTTCATCTTTAGATGCTGCTAACATCTCAGACTTTTCTGACAGGAAATATTCTGTTACATTGCAGGCATAAATACATTCCCAATGTACTTTTCAAAACTTTTGCCTTCCTGCAATCTGTAATCTTCTCCTGCTCCTTTCAACATAACTCCCCATAATTAATCACAAGTAAGTGGAATAAACATCTGACTGTGGTACATTCCACACCAATCACAGATACCCTGTCATCAGCCCTGTGTGGAAGGCTTCCCCAGACAGGTTTGTAACACCTCAGCAACATCAACATCCCTACTTTCAGGAACTATGGCGTTCAGTACAAATAAAGTCTTCTTATTTCCACAGCTATAACAAAAACCTTCACATTGCTACATACAGCTGAAAAGACTTAAGACATAAAACCTTAAGTCCTTAAATAGATGGTGGACTCCTTTCTTCATGACTGAAATAATTCTGATAGAAATGGAGCCAAGAAAGTACTCTTTTCCTTTGTCAGGGATTATCAATTCTTCTTCAAAGTTGCCAGCAATGAGAAGGTAGTATCAGTCGCAAAAAAAATCACCTTCCCACTAGACCTTCTCTGATTGTCAAAGCAGCACATTTCTCTGTCTGAAGTAATTAGTAATATCCATAATTTCCACCTCAATCACAGAAAGTCTAGCTCTTTCTTCTTGTGCCTGCTTAGCACCTCCAAAGGGCTGCTGCTCTCCCAAGAAGGTTGCTACGTTCCACAGACTGCCTTTTCTGGCTGCAAAGCCCTAGAGCACCAGAAATCCAGTGGAAGCTTTCCATCCTTTCATGGAATCCCGATAAAGGTGCTTCATCAATCATATATTCCTATCTGAGCCAGGCCTTGCCAAGAATTCCTAAGGCTTTTGAGGCTGTTATGCACATCACTCACTTGAGCAAAAATAAGATGGCCAGAGATAATGTCCACAAAGGCAACAAAGCAATAGAAAAGTGTCATATCCTAGATGCCAATCAACAAGATTCTACATATCACTGGTCAACAGTCCTTGCACAGAGCAAAACTCTCTCAAATATTTTCTATATCTGCAAATTGCTGAAGTGGATGGCGAGCTGATCTAAGACACAAAAGCAGCTGTCATTTATGGGTGACTGTAAGTTTTATGAAATACCTTTATGCAGTACATTAATGGCTTCACAAATTATTTCTCCACTGCTTAGAACTGATAACATTTTATAGATTATTCAAGAGGCACTACCTTTTTTTGTTTCTCTCTCACCTTTACTTCCTACGGTCAACCTCACACCACATGAACACCAACCACTGTTCACATTAACAGCTGCAATAAAAGACTACAAATCATCTCCATGGTCTACACAGTGCATGAAACATATTCTGGAAGGCTCACTTGTTAGTTAAACCACAAGAATCCTGCAGGAATTTCCTCAACACATTTGAAGTTAGTCTCGATATGTGTGTAAGTTTAAAAACAGAGCTAAAACACTTAATTACTGCTGCAACATGGAAGAAAGGTGTATAACAAACCAATTGTAAAAGTGAGAGAATACACATAATTAAGTCAGCACCAGACTGAAGGACATATCATAAGCCATTGCATGTGGCTTCCTCACGAGAAAAGCATGCCTTCGTCACTGCTGAGAACCATAACTGAATGTGCTATGCATGCTAGCAAAGAGGATTTCTAGAAAGACTATCGCTGGCTAGTAGCACCGACCCTTTTTCACAGACTAAACTAGATTGGAAAAGACCTTTGAGATCATCAAGTCCCACCTGTGACCCAACATTACCTTCTCAACTAAACATGGCACTAAGTGCCTCATCAAGTCTTTTTTTAAACACCCCCAGGTGACTCTACCAACTCCCTGGGCTGCCCATTCCAATGCCAAATCACTCCTTCTGTGAAGAATTTTTTCCTAATGTATAGCCTAAACTTCTGGTGCAGCTTGAGGCTGTGTCCTCTTGTCCTSTTGCTGGTTACCTGGGAGAAGAGACCAACCCCCACCTGCTACCTGCTCCTTTCAGGCACTTGTAGAGAGTGATAACATCTCCTCGCAGCCTCCTTTTCTCCAGACTAAACAACCCCAGCTCCCTCAGCAGCTCTTCATGTGTTCTAGACCCTTCAGCTCTGTTGTCCTTCTCTGGACCCATCCGAGCACCTCAATATCCCCCCTAAATTGAGGGGCCCAGAACTGGACACAGTACTTAAGATGTGGCCTCACCAGTGCTGRGTTACAGGGGAAGAATCACTTCCCTGGTCCTGCTGGCCACACTATTCCTGACACAGGCCAGGTTTTATTTGCCTTCTTGGTCACCTAGGCACCCTGYCAGCTCATGTTCAATCGGTTGCCAACCAGCACCCCCAGGCCCCTTTCTGACTTGACCACTCTGCCCCCAGCCTGTAGCTGTGGAGGGAGTTGTTAGAACCAGTGTTATAGCCAAACCTAGGACCTGGACTTGTTAAACCCCGTATTTGGAGAGTAAGGTTTTCATTTATAGAGTTAATGTCAACTTTTGGCATTAAGTCACACCAATCTAAAATATTTTACTAGTTCACACCTATTCCTTGTCCCAGTGTTCATGAAGGCAGCCATTTCTTCCCAAAACAAGACACTGGCAAAGTGGATTTCTAAATAACCTCAACTTTATGCTCTCTATGGTACAGAAAATCTTACAACAATACAGTGGAACCTCTATTGCRAGTACTTAAGCCAGTGTACAAGATACACTCTTTTCTTCACTCTGCTAATAAGACAAAAAAGTAAATACTTTCCTGCACAATATTTTAAAATCCCCACATATCACAATGCTTCTTAAGTACACAATACTAATTAAATGAGAGAAATTTCCCTGTGGACAATAATAAAGAAAAAAGTTCTTTTGAAACATACGGATTTAGATTGAGAAGATATATATGTATTAACAGGTTGAAAGAAAACTAAAGCATTCTTTACTGTTTTATCTCTTTGTCTGAATGATATATCTTGCATTTGAAACAGGTGGAAAATTAGCATCACCCAAGATTCATTTTCTCTCTTAATTTTAAACAAAAAGTTATTGTAATATTTTTTTCGTTTCTGTTGATTGTCTTGAGCAGCAAGCTGTATTGGTTTAAAATGGTTCTGAAACATGATACTCAATTTTTCAGTAAAATGACTGAGAATAAGTATCATTTCTACTTATGAGTCACTCTAAGTGACATCTAAGTCACATCATTTCCAAATCAGTTTACTTGACAAGTAGAAAAAGCAGTTTTCTCCCAAGTTTCAGATCCATAACCTAAGATACATACATTTCTGAACTACCTAGATCTTCTACATATTTTGGAATTGGGGACATAAAATAGCAGGCATTAAAAAAATACCTAAATTCCTCATTCGGAGAAGCCATGCTTTAATATGTGGAAACAATGCATGTTCAAGGGGCGTGTAAACTGTCCTTCAATTTAAAAAAAATAATAAAAGTAAGAAATTATAAAAGCAGAATTGGTAATTCCAAAAACCCACATTTAAATTAGCTCAAATTTGTATTCAAAATCTTAATATTCAGAAAATCAAGTCTAATTTGCTATAGGAATGTTGCTAAAAATAGTTACTTCCCTCACTTTTCATAGWATGTGACACTCCTAGTCCTCCACACTGACAATCCATGCCCCATATGCTTCTCTCACAGGCCGCCTTCCTGATGAAGATAGGGAAGATATGACACAACACACTCAAGAGACATCTGCTTGCTAGTCCATCTGGCCTCAAGGTGCAGAGATCCACTGTAAATATTAAGACACATCAGAACTACCACTCACTTCAACTCTGTGTCTGGGTTGCCTCCTCACCGCGTGCCAAAGGCATTTTTGGCTTTTCTGACTTCAAGAATTGAAACTGTCTAAGACACTGTCTTAGACACTGTCACTGTCTGACCCCGATATCTGGACCAGCCACAACTGGATTCATAGCTCTTGAAGATTCAGCTATTGACTCCTGCATCTGAGCTGTATAAGCTCCCTCTGCAGACAAAGGAGAAAAATTGGTATGCTCATGGTACTTTCACTTGTTTTACTTCAAACCTCTTGGATGAGAGAAAATCATGTYCTAAAAGTGCCAGTTTATCACCACTGACTGTGGAAGAGTTCTAGACAATCAGGTTAAATATGGACATGCAAAATGTAGACACTGATTGCACACGTCTGACAGTTACAGCCAGATTCCTATGAAGGATGACTTGACTTTGAAGCCTAATGTTATGTAGGTTGCATTTAACACTGAAACCTAAATAGATACAGTAAAAAAACATCCACCTGCAAATGTATATCAAATTACTGTTTTACAGACCAGAGGAACTATAAAGCAACATGAATGAAAATAATTACAGGCAATGTGAAATTAATTGCTTTCTATTTAAGACACTCACCTTATTTCCATCACCAAAGAAGAATTGATTTTCCAGTTTTCTACAGCGTGCTGGAAGATTGAGGAACCATCTTTTCGAATTACCTTATCAGAGTTATTGATCATTGCTCTACTCAAACTCAGTTCACCATCTCTGCAATGCAACATAGAAAACACACAATTATGCCAAGACTAACTTCAGTTTAAGTAATTTACATCCCAAGCATCAGTAATATATCCTTTTATTCAAAACAAAAACAAGCAATGGTCTCTCAGCTTTCTAAAGAAAACAAACTGTAACTGGAAAAAACCTATGCTACAGCTATCTATAACAGTTGAAATATATAAATGACGAACTTAAATATATTTATATTTGTAATGGAACAGATATAACATGAACTACAATAAACTCCAAACTGTGAATCTGGACAAAACTTCAGTATGTTTGTGTTAAATCTGAAGACCTTGCCCAGCATTTGCTCATAATCTGTAATACTGGCTTAATAGATTTCTTTGGACTCCTGTTGATGCTTAAGACTTTTATGCACAGAATTCTGGAGTTTAATGGCATACAAAATACAAAATTTCCCCAATACTACCTGAAACTTTTGCACGCACACATCCAAACCACCCCAGTTGTCTTATTCTGTCCATTGTTCTCATAATCATAACTTTTTTGCAAGGTAACCTTAAAAAAATATAGTAAGCTTTTGGTGATGACCACTGAACACCTGATGAGCTACACAGGTTGCAGTGTATTATTAGCCAACAGGATCACATAAATGAAACAGAGAACCCCACACACTGCAAGCACAACTTAAGGCGTTAGGACTAAAATCAATTTTTATCTTCATATCTTTCCATTATCATCCATACTGCTCCCTTTTAGATGCCAGAGCAATGTTCAGCTGAATTCAAACACAGCTGTTAATCAGAAATATATCAAAGTTGTGAGGTATAGCAATCTACCACACAGAATGTCTTGTAACTCAGCAGCCTTGTAATTCAGGAGTGTACAGGAAAATAATATACAGAMATCTGTTTATGTGTTACATAAGCATGCTCTGAAATATTGCCAAATAACAATAACTTAACTTGGAAATAGAATATCTGATTACAGCCCTTCAACCAACAAAATGGGAAAGCTGAGACAGTAAGCTTTCCATGAATTGCTGAGTCATGTTTTTCAGTGGCTGTAAATTCTTAGGACAATTGGATCACTGCCCTTAGTAAGAAATATAGCAACTTTACTGCTGTATATATAAAGCAGTAATATTTGGTAAATCATACAACAGACTGAACTTAAGTTAATCTGCAATGGACATAAACTAAGCTAAATTAACAAAACTGGTAACATGTAGTAATTTCTAAAAAGTGCTGTTACCACACAAATCCTGTTACTAACAAAGCAGTATCATACACTTCATCAAAACCACCTGCGTTACTTGCAGCCCCCTTTCTCCCTCATCTCCACACCCACACCCTGCAGCCCTGATTATCAGCTGATGTAGAGGTAAGGCTGGCACCTATCGAAAACCTACAATCTTAGGTACAAGACCTGAACACAAATTACTTGCTTGAAGGCATGGGAGGATGCTGTAGAAGTCTCTAAATTCAATAGCCAGAAGTCAGCTGATACTTTTTGTTATATTAAAATTTTTCATTCCCTAAAATATTTCCAAAATGATTATAATAATCCTAATAACACATATATTCCTTGCATACATTTTCTAGATGCATTGAGTGCATGCATCTAAAAAAAAATTACCAAATGACATCCAGGTAAAGTTCTCAGTCTTAAGATACTTCAAAACTGTCTTTAGTTTATTCTGCGTTAAATTTTATTTAATAGACACTTGAACAATGAAATATGACAAAACGTAGCAACAAAATACATTGCCAACACTTACAGAACCATAATATTTGAAATATGGTTGATTTCCATATTCACCATTTACAACTGCTGTTGAGTTTCCTAGATCTTACATAAAAACAATGTTAAATTATATTCTTATGAGCTGAAAGAAGGACCTAGGCACTTTGTGTTCAAGTACTACTACGAACACAAATGTGCTCATTTGCATCCTCCTCTCTCTTTTATTGGTATTGTTTTAATTTTCACTTAAAGCAATATAAAATAAACTAATATACAAAAATCAAAACTTTCTCCAGGCAATTCTTCATTGTGTAAGTGACTAAAAGAAATTTGAATTTTTTACCTTCTAGAATCACTGCAAATCCTCTCTGATGTAAATGAAGCAGCTGTCATACTCTAACAGCTGCTTAAAGCTGACAGTTTTAGCCTTCACTTTGAATTACCTTGCATTAGTGACCAGACCAATACAGTAAGACTCTCTCTTCTCCTGAACATAGTTCACTAAATAAAGTAACTGTCCTCAAGAAAATTCCATATCAGTAGGAGATGTTACTGCTTAAGAAGCCCTATACTGCATATAACATGCATGTCTCATTACTTGCTTAACCTTTAAAGGGACATTACTGTCTATGTGAAGCAGGGCACACTTTCCTGTGAGAGCACACAGCACATAGTTTAAAATTTATCACATAATTTGTAACTGCATATAGTCAATCCGTTTTGGATTGTCTATGATTTACCTCTGGTAAATCCTAGAATAAACATAAAATGCGTCCGTAACTTCTGAAAGTAAAGTATCTCATGAAAAACTAACTTTGCTTCCCACATGGCAGTTCAAAAATAACCCAACATCCTGAACCCCTAATTCAGGAGAAAGACAAGGGAAATATCAATAGGGGCAGCAGTTACTAGCAATACAATTTTAGGGTATTTTTTTCTGCTTCATACAGTAGTAAATGAGATGACAGGATGTGAAGAGAAATTATATTTCAACAGTGAAAGTGAGTAGCACCATACTGTACCAGAAGTCTCACTGATAGCAAAGAAATACAGATATCACAAAATGACCTGTCAGAAGTATAAAACAGTTGTATTTAAAAAGGTTTATTAGAAACATACATATTTATAACTAAACACATTTCTTTAATATTAAAATAACAGTTCATTTTAGCAAGTTTTAAATTGTGTCAAACAATGTGCAAAAAGCTGAAAGGTGTTCCTCGAAAGTTCTTCGCAAACTTATAAAAAGTAATTTCTGAATTATTTCATCAGTTCCCTCGAGTCTGAGAGGAAGGAACACACACTAAAAAATCATGGGTATTAATGACAATTCTCCCTCACACATTCATTTTCCTGTGTTTTCACACAACTGTAACCCCAAAATTTTAAACTTCTGTACATCTCCTAAGAATACAGATAGCTTTGTGGTAAAATCCAGGGTTATACCCAGGCTGAACRTGAGAAAGAGATACCAGTAAGTTAAATCTTGAATAACAATGGAAGCCAACATTGCACACACATGGCACTCGGAAGGTGTCAGGCTCTCAGGAGGCTGTCCAGCCGTGCCCAATTCCCGCACCAATCTTCCAGGGAAGTGAGATGCCCTTTCTCCCTTTARCTCCGGGGCCAAGTAGCCTGTAATTGTCTCAGCTTCCTCCAGGCCTGTAAAGGCATGTACAACCCCCTTAAGCTTCGTCCTTAAATTAAGGCAAGGGCTTACACGAGAAGGCAAAATTCCTCTGTGAAAGCATTCTCCCCACAGTCGACTTGCACTGGCAAACAGAAKATGTGAGCCCCTACTTAGCTTTTGCTGATTTAATTAAACGACCAAGCAATTAATGCACTGTTCCGGTGAAAACAAAACCTTTCACACGTCCAAGAAAAAAACATTCTGGCTGAAAACCAAATACCTCCACAGAATAGCTACAAGTTGGGAGAAAAATAAGGAATGCAGGCATTCACGTAAACAAAGAGAAAGCTGAGATGCAAACAGAAAAATGGCAAGGACTCTTTTCGTTTTGAGTAGAAGTCAAGGCAGCAAAGCACATAACAAAAAGTCTCAGCAAGGGACCAGAGTTTCCAGTGGAGGAAGCTCGAGAGCTAACAGATGACCCAGACTCTCTCAGACGAAGAATCCTTAAGGAACAACCAAGTCAAGAAGAGCTCCCAGGCAAACTTCAAAGACGGAAGCAGGCAGTCACCTGCGTCTCGGCGCGCTTGCCTGCGAAAGGTCACCAAGGCAGGAACCGAGGCACAATACGTTTCGACAGCTGTCACCGCTACCTCCAGCCGCCCCGGCCGCCGGGGCAGCAGCGGACAGGTGAAATTTCCCAGGAGCGCCCCATTACTGAGGCTGAGAAGCAACCTCATCAGCAGGGCAGCCTCCCGTCCTTCCCCGTGCACTCGCACCCACCCCGCGGCCGCCGAGCCCCGGAAGCAAGCCCCACCCGCCACCCGTCCCGCACCGGCATCCGCGCCCGCCAGAGAGAGCGCCGAGCTGCGCTGGCACGGCAGGCTGAGAGTCACGGCCCCAGCGGTGCCGAACCACCTGACGACCCAGGCGGGCTCACGGAGGAGACCTCATGCAGGCAACACAGCCCCACCGCCCCCTCGGAACACCCTCCCGGCTCGGTGCCCCGCAATTACCCGGCGAGAGCTGCCTCCTGGCGCTCCTCGGTCCTCGCTATTTCCTTCGTCTTATAGAAGATGAGAAGCAGGCTTATGGTGCACACAGTCCATCTCTTCCTGACGGAACGCATGTCTTCTGCAAAACGCGGGCCTCCTCCCCTTCTTCCTTTGTTTGTCAGGGGTGTGCGGGAAACAACTCCATACGTGGTACGAATTGCTAAAAACACAGCGCTCTAATTTTTTTTTGTTATTTTCCCTTCAGAATAATCACAGAAGATAAAATAAAACCAGACAGGCGCAGATGCTGGGGATTCTTTGACGTTTAGTTTGTCTCTTTTTCGCCCTGCCCTGCCAGGCAGCCGGGCTTGCAGGGGATGACTCGTTCGCCTCGGCCGGGGAAACCAATCCGCCGCGCCAGGCAGCGTGTAGCCGACTACCTCTCAGCGACTCCCATCCACGTTTCTCCCCACTGCGGCGCCGCTCGGCCACAGGCCCAGCCAGGGCCGCCCTCGCCGCGGCGGGGCTGGGGCGGGCAGTGCGCGACCAATGCGCGCAGGGTGGGCGAGGCCTCGGCGCGGGGCGGAGCCAGCGGGAGGGGCGGCATCGGCGGTGCGAGATGGGGGTGGCTGGGATCCCTGGCGGCTCCGCTTGGTTTGGGGAAGGCGTGGTTTCTTCGCCTGGCTCACGTCGGTTGTGCCTATGTCGCCTCCGGGTGTCTGAAAGTTAGGGCGAGGGACCGCCAACGCTGTGCCGCTGAAAAAGAATACACTTGCTTTTCAGAGAAGGATGAAGGGTTTTGTTCATTGTGGTTTTTTTGTTCATGTATTTTTTTTGTCCTCTCTACCCCTACGGATGGTTGTGGCTTGAACAGGGCACTGGACGTTTTTCCCAGTCTCCCTGCCCCAAAGGGGCAGGAGAAGGGAGTAAGCGGCGTGGTCCCCGCGCACACCCGCCGGGAGTCCTGGAGTCCGGCCGAATCCACCCCATTAAACCCCAAAAGGAGACGAAACAAGATAAAACAAACCTTTGATATGAATAATGCAACATGAAAAAGAAATTATTAGCTATATCCGCTTTTCTCACTGTTGTTTCGCCTTTTTCAAAGTGACTGGGCTGCCCTGGAAATTATGTTTATTCTGTGTGATAGGGATCTGCCCAAAGCTCTGAAGTTTGCTTTTATAAACAGGCAAGACCAGCATCACTCTTTTCCCACCCAGGATGGGTTCGTGATAAACTTAGTGTGACTTTTCTTTCTTAGCTTAGGTTAAAAGCAACAGTACACGGGGTGACAGAACTTTCCCTGGATCTGTTTGGTCTGATATGGATCAGTGTCCAGAGCTGATCCATTACAGGTATTTCACAGGAGGGTGCAAGCAAATTTGGAAATAAGTGCAGATTTTTCCTTCCCAAGAGAGTATGCCCTCAAAGACATTAGGAGTGAAGAAAGAGAAGTTGCTGAAAATCTTAAGACTGCTAATAGTTGTTATGTTCGAAAAAAATCAGTTTTGTGTAGTAAAAAAGTTTTAATTCACTCTCAGTGGAAAGGAATGGAAACTGCAATTTCCTTCAACACAAGTCACATCAAGCTGCATTTTCTGTGTTTTTCTCTCTCTGGCTCTGATAACTTAGTCTCAAAAAGTGAGCTCTAACAGGCATCAGTAGCAAAAGGAGAAAAACCCATTCTATCTGTGAAAGTGAAGTTCAAATTTCATATTGCATAATTCCTGACAGACATTATTTTGTATTAGAAAAAGATTCAATGCCAAAACCTATGTAACAGTTCTGTTAAAACTATATCACATGTTCAGCCTAACAGTCAAGATTCTGTCAGTGTTGTAAATCCTGCTGAACATCTGCAATACTCTTTTTTATACATTATAGAATTTTTGTATATTAGATTAGTTTTGTAGTTAGATGGACTTATTGAAAATAGATTTTGAAAAATTATATAGAGGATTCCAAATTCACCCATCTTCAGAGTTGACTTTACGTGGTTCCACTGACAGCTAACAAAGGCAGCTTACAATATAGTTAGCCACAGCAACTCCTTGGTTTCATGCCAGGCCATGTGTATGTTCAGAAAACAGTGTGCCTCCACCTTCTCCTGCACTTCTTCCTCCCTGATGGTTAAAACCCAGCTCCCCGGCTGCTTCATAAGAACTAGCCCTCACCCCATGTGAGGAATACCTGCCTATATCTAAGATATTTGAGAACTGACAGCAATGGCTGTGCCATGACCACAGTGGAGTATGTTTTTCTTTCTGCTCAGCCTGTTGCAACCAATCTCACTGAAACCGATCCAAAAATTTGACTTCAAGCTCCAAACCATAAAGACGCTAAAAGTTTTATTCAGTTACTGAGATGTAAAACTGTCAGTTTGCACTTGAGTAAAATATCGAGAAAACTGCTTCTCAACAAAAGCACAGTGTGCCTAACAATCTGGCATTTTCCTGAAAATTTTGGCTGTTCTCATGCCTRTCGTTCTACTATCATGAAAACACTGTCCTGGGTCAGAAAAGGATTGGCATCCTGATAGATTAACCAGCTCATCTCCTGCAGTGCTATTCCTTCTGCCCGTGCCATTCAAAGTTATGAAGTTATCTGCATAACATGGTCCAAGAGTCACACAGGTTGCTTAAAAGTGTGTCCAGAGCAAGTTCCTAACTTTTTTTGCTTCAAAACTAGTCCTGAGTTTTCACTGAGAAAAAGCTTTACAGCTCTGACTACAGGGGGGAAGACCACTCCCTTAGCTGTTCTCGCCTTCCTTAGCTGTCCCTCCTAGTATAGATTTATTCTTTAGCTCTATACTCAAGTAACAGGCAGACACAATAGTATGTAGGTGTATAGAATATATATAATTCAGGTAGGTGTTACATTTCATTCACAATGATATAATTCATTATTACAGAAAATGACTATAGAGTTTAAACATTAGTATAGAGTTAGCATAGAGTTTAAACATTCATATCTAGTACTTAACCAATTCCTTTAATTATCTTTCTTTAATGTGTTATCAACAGCACTTCATAACTCTAACAAATTACCTAAATTATGCCTTGAAATTCTTTCCTCTTTCTCATACATCTAATGATATTTAAATAATGAATAGTATTTCTATCAAATAACATGGTTTATTTACGTGAATTAAAGGAATGATTAAGCTCTGTGAACCCAGATACATGTTCAGTAAATCCTAATTCATGGCATCTGGTGATGACAGTAAAATTTCTTTCATGAAGATTACTGGAGGAGCAAAAATGTGAAAGTACAAATAAGCATGCATTTAAGTGTTGCAAATTTCATAGTGCTAATTAGTTTCTGTGGCAAAGCATTCTTGAAGGACTGTATTTCATGCTGAAGAAAGTAGCTAGAAACTAGAAACATTTACATTTGTGTCTTGGTTTGAAAGACAAGTGTTTGCCAATGAAGGCATGGACCCCCCTTGGAGTGGTGGATATGACCCCACTTCCCTCCGAGTTATTATAGCTTTGAAAATCACGGGCTTTCAGGCAAGAATATGGATAAAAGGGAATAACAGTTTTTACTAAATATGTATAACAAGGTGAAACAAGTAACAACAGCAATAGCAACAACCAACCCAGTCTCAAACCCAGTGACAGCCTTACAGAGACACATGCTCACCTTCGGTGCAATTGCAGGGCAGGGATGATGTTGGCTCCCGGCCGGGCAGGATGGGTGCGATGATTCCCTGGCAGCTGCAGGGGGCGCGGTGGCACGGGTCCCTGCTGGTTCAGGTCTCTCGCGTGGTGGATAAAACCAGCAGAGATGGCTGGAGAAAAGTTCCTCTGTAAACTCACAGTGGAAACCTCAATCTCGGTACTCCTCTGGACAGCAAGAAAACCCCAGAATGGCCGGATGAGCAAGGAGTCAAGCAGAATCCCATGTCTGTGAGACGGAATGCAGCAGAACTCAACCACTGCAGCATAAAACTCAGGGGTCCCAGGCAAGGCACAGGGGCAGAAGATCACAGTGCAGCAAAACAGGAACCAATGAGTGGAGATGCTGGGCTCTGCTGAGAAGTCCAGCTCTCCCCTCACAGGTAGCAGGCCGACCTCCTTCTCTGAGCCAAGCAGGGCAGGAAGTGAAGTTACCCGCGCGCGCACACACACACACACACACACACACACACACACGCACACCCTCCCAGTGCTCAGCAAGATCGTTTGGGTGGGGCATAGGTCCTATTGTCTTTACCAATCGCCTACCCATCAAAAGGATGACCTGGCAATCAGTGTATCCCAGCAACAAAATGGGAGAGAAAAATTCCCCAAGAAAGGAAAGACCCACAACAATTTGTTAGTGCATAATACCATGTAAAGTCCTTTTTTCATTATGAGTATTTCATATTTTATGTGGGTGCCCAGAAATATCTTCTRAATTAATTCAGTCTGTTTTATCATTGATGATAGAGAAACACTAGGAGAGATTTCGTGGAGAAGCTCTAGCATTTCAACCACTAGTTGTCTTTGGGACAAAGTTACACAAATGGATTTTTAATTCAAGGTGGAAGGATGAATGAGGTAAATTTTTCAGGTACCCTCTAACTAATTTTTTTAAATATATAATTTTAATACCAATCTGATCAAATTATAGTGAATGCAGCTTTCTGATTCCTGTATAATAACTTCTAACAAAATGCTCAACTTTGTGGAAAGGCTCATGTGTTCATACACAGTTTTGTGTCAGGAGCGAACATGGCTTATGCTGCATTCTTGCATGTGCTTAAGACTATTAACTGTGATATAATCCTGTGGAATGTGTTTAATAATATTAAGTATTCTATTATTTTTTTAAAGAAACAGCTAAAACAATAACTTTTGTCTTGTGAATTTTTTTAGTACTACTGCTACTTTAATCCATTGTCATTGCAGACTTCAATATCCTTCAATATTTTTATTCATGGTTCAAACAAAGGCACCCAGACATCCCCATAGCTGCTTGGTACTAATGCACACTGAATGCTATAACTTTGCAGAATTACTCTTACAGCCTAAATTTGAATATTTTCTATGCTTCTGGTTATCATCATCTACACATGCTTTCATCAAAATGTGTGCCTCTTGAAACATTATCTCTTCCTATTGTAGTAGAAATCCAGTATTACCTTTTTAGCATTACTAGTGAATAGCAGCATTTCAAATACTTCTGGTTTACAATGCAACAGCTTTAACATAGCAGCAGAACTAAAGATGATGCAGTAAGCTGCATTTTTGCATAGTTATTCCATTATATGCGACTCAAGGTTTGTGTTGATGGATGTTAAATCTCTCTTGATGTTCAGAGGCACAAAAAGGAGGTCAGATTTAATATTTACATTCACTTCCCCTTTCATTTTTGTGAGTAGCGTGCAATGATGACTTAGTATTTGCAACTGCCTTGGAGAAAAAACAGAGGATAAATAGGGAGGAAACAGTTAAAATAAATTTACCCAAATTTCTTCTGTGTGTGTGACAGGAAGAGAGTATCTTTTTCTCTAGAAGAAATTCTGCAGCAATTTTTTAGGAAGTGTTAGAACTTAATCCCAATGAAGCTGTACTCTGTTTTACATTCTTTTGTGCAGTAGTGTATTTAGCCAGTGTAGAAATCCCAAGATAAAGTTGCAGTGCAACAGCAAGGAAGAATGCTTCATTTAGGGACATGTGCTGTTGAGTTTATTGCACTGCATGCTTCCCTAGTCAATGGACACTTTTACAAAGTAGGAAAATACAAACCATATCCATCTTTCAAACTGAGTGATCATGAAGATATGCGGAGGCCGAAAGCCAGCATTGTGGCCTTGCAGGTGTTGAACCTGAAATTCAACCAATAATAGTGTACCCCTGAGATCTGGAACAATAAAAGGGAGTCTGAAAATCTGGCTGGAGGAGGACAAGACAGAGAAGGAYGTTACCAAAGCAAYGCGACTGAGCGGCCTTGACTGTCTGTGGGGAAAGAAAAATGGAACGTGTAAGAAGAACGRTCAGATAGGGCAGATGCCAAAGACAGAGAAAAATCACGAGAATTAATGACATCGCAGCTTTTGCAACACACCAATCATATGCTGACAAGTAGAGAAGGGGCTGCTAATTAGCCAGTAGATAATTGCCATATATGTAGAAGATTTAGTATACACCTGTTGCTAAATAGATAAAAGGGGCTCAGCCCCTAATAAAGCTGTCTGTCTGTGTCTTTTGCTTGTTATTTGTATTGCGTTGTTCCTATCTACTGCGACAAAGATATGGGTCAATCTGAAAGAAATCTTATCAGCTGTCATGATCTCCTTACTTTTGTGATGTAGGATATTGCAAAAATACCACAAACAATTATTATGAAAATGATAATTCTATGCTAATTCAAGATGGTTCTCAGCTAGCATGCCTTTCAGGAAGGCGGAAACCTCACTAATTTTGATCAGAATGACTATCACATGCCTAGAGAATGTATGCGGAAATTTGATGATGATGAGCAGCAGTACTTTCCATATTATTCCCATATTAATGAGGCTCAAGACAACCTGTATTTTTTGTTTAGGGATGAACATAAAAATTAGGGAGCAGAGATAAGAGGTAGAGAACAGAAACTAACAGAAGTGGGGAACTAACTGGGAAACTAACAGAAGTGAAAGACAGAAGAAGTAGATATAGAAGAAGGGTGAGGATGAAAGAATTAAGGAGCTGGGAACTGGGAGAGAGGGAAGTAGCTGCACTTGGTCCAATAAAAAAAATGAGAGAAAAGGTTACAGTCCTGAAAGGGTACAAGTACCATTCAGGCCTACTGAGTAAACAAGGTAAGAAATGTGCATAGCTGTGTCTTTTTGTCTTGATTTGTCCTTCCTTCAAGATTTCTCTTCTGTCCCTTTCTTAAATGTGCCTGATCCTGTCTGTGTACAAGCCCTAAATTCACTTTGTTGATCAGATACAATTCTGTTTTGGAGTCTGAATGAAGAATTTCTAGAACGTAAGACATGACATAGCCAGCAGACTGCTTTTGACTTGGATGTTTCTTTTAGGTCAGATGAAAAAAACGTGAATTAAGTTTCTCACCATATTTCCATCCTGGCAGTTTAACAACAATTGCAAACTCATCTGAAGTAAAACTGGATAAACATTTGCAACTCCAGAAAGAAATCATCTTTCTGGTTGCATCAAACCTCCACCTTCTCTCTTTAGTAGGGCAACAAGGCCAACTAGSCACCTTTTCCTTCAGACTTTGAAACTAGCAAAAATGGTTTGAAGTATTCCTTGTCACACTTAGCAAATTAATCAAGAAAACCTGGCCTACTATCCAGCCCTGCTGAAGCATTCCTTATGAGGTAGTGGATATTCCTGAGAGTTTCAAAGGACTGCGTACACCTCCTCATGATATTAATTGAACTGGACATATTGCTGAAGGAAGGAAGAAAGATCATGGCTGTATGTTTTCACTGAGTTTGTGCTTGATCATGCCTGCAATGAAATCTTGTCCTCTAAGTGGTTCCTCTTGGTGTTAAGCTTAGGGTTTAGGTTTGGTGTGAGAGTTCAGGGCTTGGTTTAGGATTAGAGTTAGGGTGCTTAGAATTAAGATTATGGCCATTTCAGTTTAGGGTTATGGTTAGGTTGGTAGGGTTAGGTGTTAAAGCCTAGGGGTTACAGACTGGAGTTCCGCTTAAGGGATATGTTTTGCATGAAGTTAATTCAGCTGCATTGAGGTTAATCTGGTTTTAGGTGRCCTCTGATCAGTGATTCCAGCACAGTCCCTTGCTCCCGGGGACATCAGGGCAATTGGAAACTGTTTTCCTTGTGTGCTAGTTTTGACTAGCATAGAGTTAATTTTTCTAAATGGTGTTTTATATGGGCCTGTGTCCTGCAGCTGTGCTTAATATGGGGTTTATAATATAGAGATGTTTTTGTTATTGCTGAATAAAGGCATTTTCTGTTTTCCATACTAACACATTGGCCAGGAAGCTGGAGATGTGTGGGAAGATAAGAGGAGATACAGCCAGGACAAGTGACCCCACAGACCAAAGGGATACTCCATGTGACATCATTCTCAATATACAAAGTGGGATGGAGAAGGGGAAAAGGGTGATCTGAGGGGACTCAAAGTTTGGAGTTATGGTATTTGGTGTTTGTCTTCCCAAGCCACCCTTATGGGCATGCAGCCCTGCTCTCTTGGAGATGGCTGAACACAACTACCTGCCCATGGGAAGCAGTGAACTAATCCCTTGTTTTGCTTTGCTTGTGTGCGTGGGTTTTGCTTTCCTTATTAAAAGCATTAAAAGCATATTTCCTTATTGAGGTCTTCACCACAACCCCAAAGTTCTCTGGTTTTTGCTCTTCCGATTCTCTCAATTCTACGGGTGAGCTAGTGAGTCCGGGGCAGCTCTGCTGGCTGGGGTTAAACCACAACACCCTGTATTCATCCTGCGGTGCTTCCAGTGGCCCTTCCAAGTGGGAAGTGATCTACTTAGGTAGATCATCTCTGTGCTTGCAAATTCTGTCTTTTAACATGGCACAAAAGGTCCAGGTTGATGATTTAGGGCTGAAAGACCTTGAATTACAGCAAGGTGTACTTAGGTTTCCATACAATCTGAAACCCATGCACAACATAGTGATTAGTTGTACTTAAGGCATGTTGTCAGCACACSCATTACCAGTCTGCTCTTCAGTTGTTACTGAAAAAATTATGTTTAAGGAATTATCTCCAAGTCATATTGATCTATTGAAGTATGCTTGCATGATGATTTATTTTTCCAAGTGAGTAGCCATGACTGTAAAAAGCAGGGATGCAGTATTAGATAATTTCTTCCTTCACTGGAAAGGCTATGCTTTAGTTTCATGTATTTATAACACTTTGTAACTCATTACTGCATGAAAAGAAAACATATTTCCTGAAAACATGTTGGTGAAATTATGAAAGATTACTCCATCAGTTTTCCTTGTCTAAGAATTCTGAGACACTAAATGGYGGATTTGTGAGATTATATTATATTTTAATGGCACTTAATGGCCAACCATTGAGAACCACAATTTTAGCAAAAGGTTTCAGCTGGTTATACACCTAGGCTACATAGAGTTCAAGATGGAAAAAAGAAGCAATTATTCTGAATTCAAATCACAGCAACAACTATTCAATGGTTGGGAAATAAATCCCATTYTTATCACTGCTACTTTAAATGTCGCTTAATTAAAAGGCGGTTAAATTAGATAGTTAGTACAAATCTGCCTGAATTTTATAGCTTTGCAAAAAATAAATTCAAACAAAAGAGTTGAGCACATACCTTCAACTATATTGTCTTCCAACTGTCTTTAATAGCAAAAAATTACGGCATTTCCGTGGTACAAAGTGCTTCCACTGTGTGCTGCCTTTCGCTATACATAGCGTGCACAAGGGGTTGCTAGCACTGAGAGCAACACATTTTGAAAGAGMCTTTACCTTGTTCCCCACGCGTGAGCSCTTGCAGGCAAGCGAGATAGAGCAAATGAGAGTGTTTGCAAACAAGAACTCTCGTGGGACTACTTGGTCAAAGATGCGACAACTGTGTGCCGACCTTCGCTATTCATAGCGTGCAGAAGCGGTTGCTCGCAGTGAGAGCAACAGCTTTTAAAGAGCCTTTGCCCTTGTTCCCCACGCGTGAGCGCTTGCCGGCAAGCGAGATAGAGCAAATTAGAGTGTTTGCAAAAAAGAACTCTCGTGGGAATACTTGGTGCAAGGTGCTTCCACGGTGTGCTGCCTTTCGCTGTACATAGCGTGA
>NW_026623910.1:297802-312047 GCF_030028575.1 Malurus melanocephalus | reverse complement strand
GTCCCCTGCAGCGTGGGGCTCGCGGTGGCGTGGGGCGCTGTGTCCGAGGCCTCCCAGGGGCTCCGGGCACATCAGGCCTGGCAGAGACTGAAATGTTCTGCTCGATGGCTCCCACATTGCTAGCAAGGAGTTTTGTCCATTATGGAAAAACTGTAGAGATAAGCTGTGGCCACTAAAAAGCCAGCCCTCCCTCAGCTGGCTGCAACTTTGGACAGGAATTCCAGCTGCCTGAGAGAAACTGAGACAAGAGAAAGGTGACACAGCTGAGGTTCAATCATCTCAGCTCTAGGGACAAGGACACAACACCAAGGCACAACAATGTATCCAGGAGAAAGCCAAGCCCAGCAGCTCTCCTGGAAATCAGCTGTGGCTGCTGCAGCCTGGGGGAGCCCATAGGCCCCAGGCTCATCTGCTGAGGCCATGTTTGCACACACACTGCCCCACAGCCAAGAAGGGAGCGCCAGAGCTCTGGGGCTGGGCCATAACCTCTGCTCACAGGCACTGCACACCCATCGCCCTCACACAAACTGGCTCAGCTCTGAAACCCCCACCCYRGCAAGGCCAYATSCACGGCAYGTTCCCGTCAGGGCCAGCTGAACGGGTGGCAGAAGCCATCCAAGAGCCCCAAAGCGCTGCCCAGACTCACGGCCCAGGCCTYGCAGCCGAGCACCGYGCGTGACGCAAAGCCATGCAGCACATCCAGAGGCTGCTGCAAGAGCYGCTGTCAAACTTGTGCCRTTGAGAGCATTCCTCTTAACTCTTTTCTTTTTKGGACCCTCACTGCCAAGATGACCAGATGAATCAGATCAATGGGATGCTGTCAGAATCTCTGGTGTGTTGATATTTTCTAATAATCTTTCTCTGTCATTCTCTTCCCTTCTCCGATTTTTTGCTGTTTCTTTCTCTCTCTCTCTCTCTCTCTTCCYATCATTTACTGTTAAATAAAATCCATAGTATTAMCTTTGTCATATGGTCTTGTTTGCAGCTTAATTTTGGCAGAGGCATTTCAACAATTTTAATAACTGGACTGTAAGGATTAGTAAAATAAGGTTACCCTATTCTGTGTCACAGGGTAACTTCCTGGGGCAGACAATCTTTACCAGCTTACAATGTGAAAAACTGATTTATAGCTACCATAGAAACCAAACTTCTTGTACAATTATATATGCAYAGGGGAATATAACCTCTGCTTTAGAGCAGCAAGCAGTAATTCAAAGTAGCAACATGCCGCCTCTCTGAATATGTGCTGATGTGAAAAGAGGAATTTGATGGATACAGTCTCCCTGCAACCTATACATTGCCTTTTGCTTCCCTCCTAGGAACCAGTGGCACTGAAACTCCCCTGGCTTCCACTGCTAGATAATCATCCCATCTCTGTGTAAAATGCAGGGCACGGATTTCCATCTGTTTTAAAGGCAAAAGCTGAGAGCTACAAACCCAAGGGACACTATTGCTGTTTTAGGCTTTTCAGGGCACTTGTTATCTCTGGCTTAGGTCTGAATGAGGTTATATTTCTAAACTTCAGCAGACATGGTGATTATTTTTCTTGCCACTTAATTGTCTTACAGCAAGGTTGATAGATACAGACTCCTTTAACAGGCAGGAGTACAGACTACTCTGATGAAGACATCTTTTTTTTTCCAAGTCCTGCTTGTACTAATATTGTTCTTGGCTGTAAATTAAAACTGAGCAATTCCTACTCACTTCCATTAACTCACATTCCACCGTGTTTGGGTTCAGTATTATCCAGCTATTCTGGTCCCTCAATACAGAGGACTTCTACTTCAAGACTCTTTTTAAGTCTTGTCACTACAGGAGACAGCAAAAAAAATATTCAAATAGCCAGTTTCCAGTATTTTTTTTTTAAATGCAGATAAAGTTCTAACTAAAATCTTATTACAAAAATATTTCTATTGAACTTTAACTTTTTGTATATAGTAGCTTTATGTTAACTGTCTGACAAAGCATCCAGACATCCTAACAATGGACAAATTTTCTATCATTCACAAAACTTCTTTCAAGTCCACTTCCTCTTTCACCTGGTGATCTTTACAGTACCATTCTGAATCTCTTCCTAACATGCAAAAAAAAAAAAAAATCCCCAACCCAAAATAAAACAGAAATACAAATCAAAACACAAAGAAACAAAGAAGCAGAAAAATAAAACCAGAACACAAACCACTCCCCGCCCCATAAATATCCTGGAAATTTACAGTTCTCAATTTTAATCAGGAGAGTAAAGCTTTATGCAAGGCATATTGACATGCTCACCATGAGAAGAGTAGTAATGCCACTACTTATGATACTGTTACTAAAGTACTGCTCCACATTTGGATCTGCCTTGTAGAATGAGCATCCATAAGTCATTGTATGCTTTGCAAGACTTGCAAGCAAAATTGGTAGTCTTGAAAACAGTACTGATGAAATTAAATACTTGTATAAATTTGATTTTTCACTGCTTTAAGCACAAAAAACCTCAGTCTTAGTTTCTAAATATATTTCTCTATTGAGTTGAAATAGGAATAATATGAAAATAAGCAAAAAAAAACCTTTTTATGGTAAATATCAGAATAACAATCCTTTTTGTTCTTTAAAAAATACCACTTTAACCAGAATGCTTTTTATAGGCAACTTGATACACAGATTTTCTTGCTASAAAAGAACGAGGTGAAAGTTCCTTGTAACATAATTTTTTTATTTTTTTTTTTTTTTAAGAATAAACATATTTTACATAACTCATAGATTCACAGAATGGCTCAACTTGGAAGGGACCTCTGGAGGGCATCTTGTCCAGCCCCTCAGCTCAAGCAGGATCACTTGTAGCTGGTTTTCCAGCACTGTGTCCATGTGTCTTCTGAATATCTCCAGGGKAGAAGACTCCACAGACTGGGCAACCTGTGCTCTGTGCCWGGGCTCAGTCACCCTCACAGTGAAGAAGTCTTGCTCTGCTATTGTTTGCAAACCATCTTTTTTGTAAAACTCAAGTTTGTCAATGCCTTGTAAAGTCTTATAAAGACCTYAGATTTGTAGACTGCASAGGCTTCATATTAATCAGGGGTTCYTTTAGGGAAGCCAAAGAAAAATAGATCAAAAAGCTATATTTCTATATGGTTGARTAATAATTTATATAATACCTTTAAATGTTTTCATTTTATTTCAAATCTATGCTAATAAGCCACTACTTACTATTTTAAACAGTTCCAAATTTAAAACATGCATAAATTTTTATGAAAGGCCTTCACTATTTTTTATGTTATAAAAGCAAGTTTGTAAAGAAGATATGAACTGTACAATATCAGGCATTTTAAACTACCCAGACATTATTGGCTATTCATTGTGTTTTTAAAAATGACAGATAATTTTTAGTTAGTTTTTTCGAAGTAGCATAAATCAGAGCAGAACAAGTTCCATCAGTTTTGAGCTGCAAGATCTCACTCTCTTCAGTAACCATAAATTCTGAACTATTACTTCATTTGTTCCATGGTTCCGGTCATAGCCAAGCATCAGTATAGAGACTTGCACTTTATTAATAAATAACCACCAAAACCAGTAAATCACCCACAAGCATAGCAGAACACAAAACCTGATCCATCCTTWCTGACAGAGTTGAAAACTGTCCCTACATGTTGATAACCCTGATCCAAACTTTTGACTTTCAGCATAACCAGTTAGAACGTAAGATGTCACTGCTATTATTAATAAAGTTTGGGGATTTTTTAAGGGATGCTTAGCAGAATGCCATACTTATGATGTTTTTCCTTAAAAAAAAGTGAAAGAAAAAAAGGTAGAGCACAAATATCTCCTATCAAYGTTGATACGATGGTGGGATTTATTATCACCCCATAGCAAGAAAGTAGGAACTGTAAATGTTCATAAGCCTACACTTGCTGGAACTTCTCCACAAAGAGTGGGTGTCAGCTGTGTAGAAAGAGACAAATTGGGAAGGCTCCGTTCTGCCCTTGATGTGTGCACAGACTTTAACTTCAATTAGTGTCATTAATCAAGAGGGGAATCAGCTCCCGGGCCTACTGCAATTTGATGTTGGTGTCCYATCAGGTACCCCCTGCACTGAGAAAAGACACACCCCGATGCTGACAGTGACATATCGCCTGGCTCCCAGCTCAGTCAGATGCCATATGCTTCAGCTGAGAGATAGCTGACAACCACGACAGGACATCAATTATTGTCATCCAGCCACGTACCAAAACACACACGGGCTCATCCCAGCTTCCTTGTCATATCACTACAAGAGCTCATTAAGTGTTCTGTATTTAAAGTCCTTGCTTTTTTCTTGAAAACACAATTGATTAATTGTGGTTGACGCAAAGGCTCAGGTGAGGCAAGGATGGAGCCTGCAAGGGCTCTGTGGTTGAGGTTGACACCACCATAAAGAGCAGTTTGGAAGACACCCTTYGGAAAGCTGCTTCTGCAACTCACCCCTATTTGAATTTGAATGGAGATTTAAAGACATRCCTTGGCTTTTGAACTACTTTGATAAATAAATGTGAGAAACAGATATCTAAAAATTGTTTTGTTKTCTTGTGTGAGGTTGAGTTCTCAATCTGTGTGAAAACTCCAGCTGGGGATGGGCAGACATTTAGAGCCCAGCTCATGCAGAGCACCAGCCACATCTCGGCCTGACCGGTGCAGCAACATGGTAAACGGAACCCAAAGCTCCATTTTTGCTCCCCTGGCTGATAGTAACACGTTAAAAATATGCAGACCTTACTCCCAAACTGTTTCTCATAAAAGAAAATGGGTGCTTTAAGACTTTTACCCTGASTACTTGATTATTACTTGCCTTTGTGCAATACAATTTCTATCATTATTCAAGGATCCAATCCAGAATTAGAAAGAAAATTACACCACAACTCAATTCCTTTTGTTCACTGATGTGATGTCTCAAACATTAAATCTGAGTGAGCATGGAAACTGGAAGTGGCACAGACACAAAACCCCCCAGCATACTTAGAATGCATAAAGAAATGCAACCAAAACATTTTCTTAAATGTATAAGTATGTATTATACATTGGAAAAACAAACCCTRGAAAATCACATGATAAAAAGTATTTATAAACTTCCTGTATTGGAACAGGACATTTTATTTCAATGTTTTTGGTTTCCCCAATTTTTTTTGCATGATCCTCAAGCTTCCCATTTCATCATTAACATTATTTTCCAGAATAAAACACACATATTGTAGCATTAATCACAGAATCAATCATCATAAACCCTTCAGTTCTCCTGGTTTTTGTTTTTTTTGTTTTTTTTGTTTTTTTCTCCGTAGCTAAAAGGGTGATGAAAATAATATGGAAAAAGGATTTTTTCCAACTTATAGTGGAAAAAGCTGTTTGGGTTTACTTTCTGGTGCAGCCTAAACTTTCTTTGGCTTATACAATTGGATTAGTTTTTTTCTTTAATTTAACTAAAATAAATTTAATACATTTTTTGAAAGTTTTAAGGTTTGGAGATTTGTGCTTCAAAACTGGTATTGATTGTTTTTAATACTACTTATTTAAGCAATCTGTATTAAACAGTATGAAAATATATCTTCCAAATTAGAAAACAATGCAACTTTTTTTAAAGTGGTACTTATATCATTTTCCAACATACTGAGTAAAACACTTGAATTAAAATGAAACATTAATAAACTTATGTAATAAATAAATAGAATTTAAAATCCTTTCAATAAACAGTTAAAGATACTTATGTATTGATACAATAAGGAATATGTCTGGCTTTAAAAATTCTGTCTGATACCTATTTGCACTTGTGAAATGAAAATTGTTTAGAATTACATTTAATATAGACAGACAATTTATACAAAGAAATTCCTAGGTACCGATGGCATTGTCAATTGCTGTCTCCATTGAGTGTGAAGTCCCCTTGGCATTCTAATTGTGGGTGGAATTATCTCCAAAGGCCWTGCTTTTGCTGTGGACTAAATCACAATTATTGCAAAGTGAAGGCAATTACTGTGGAGCAGCTGAGGCTTGGGAACATATGGCCCTGAAGCAACWTCTCTGAGTATGTTGGCCCTAAGTGATATTGAAAATCCATGTGATTAAGGCTCCTTAAGGGCTTTGAAACTAGGATTAAGTTGCCTAGTAAAAAGTAGGTGCTTTTGAAATGTGTAGCTTCCAATAAAATTGAATTATAATTGTTTAAAAGAAATTCTTTGCCATCTCTATAGAACTTTTTTTTTTTTTTTGTAGTTTATTCTTAAGTGGACTTGTCACAATTTTGATTTTTTTGTTTTGACTTTTTTTTTTTGGTGAACTACTTTATTAAAATTATGCAAAGCATATGTTAAACTTTTCTCATTATTTAAGAGTTGAGGGTGACTATCAACCTAGTCAGCATGCTAAATGTTCCCTCCCACTCATGCCTTTATATGCTTCTTTTTTGATATCTGTAAATTTTTTTCATCTGTGAGTCCTGAAAACTAAAGCATGAGGTCTTTATCTCACAATGAATTATTTTTTTTTCATGCCTCATCAGTTCAGGTAATAAAAGACAACTTGGATTTCACTTTTACTTACTCAGAGGTATATGTTCACTCTCTTTCGTGTTTGTGTGTGTGTGTGTGTGTGTGTGTGTGTGTGTGTGTGTGTGTGTGTATTTTCTTTCTATATTATCACTCTAACACCCTTATACAACTTGCTGAATGGTTATGAGGTTGAGTTATACAAGCAAAATTGACACAGAATTCTTTTGAATTACTGATGGAACTGCTTCATGAAAAAGTCCACAGGAAAAAGAAAGGTGTCATTTCTTACTTTCTTTCAAAATACCCACTCATTCTCAAGGTTTAATTTTACTTAGGGTTTTTTGTTGTTGTTGTAAAATTTGYGTTCTTAAGGAAGCCTGAAGTAAGCTTGCTACTTTGAAAAGATGCTTCTACGAAAGGATTTTAACAGGGTATTGTTAAATTCTTTTTAATTTCATTGCACACATTGAAGTAGGATAAGTTTTAAATGAGCAAGGAACATCTACAACTGTCCCTGTCTTATGTGGAAACTCATTCTACCATYTCAGCCTCTTCCCAAGAAGTCACTCTGTCCTGAGCACAATGTCTTTGTCCATTTGATATACAGTTCTAGGGTACCTGAAACATGTAACTTGATTGCTTCCTGTCTCAGAAATATTTATAGATAACTGAAATTGTCACCTGAAAAAGCCACACTGAAATGACACTTGCAGCTCGGACTTCATAAGGTCCGAGCTTCATTTGTCTCTTAGTAAAGTGCAAAATTCTTGATCTGAAACACCAGAGGGATTCTTAAAAGACTGAAATATTGACAAAACCAGAAGGAAAATCTATGCTTAAAACAGTCACATGAAACTCAAGAGATATCATGGATCCCTCCAAAATCCCTCCTGCTTATATTGTGATATATTACCATCACTTCTGCTCACACATTCTGCCTGCTCTCCCGTTACGACCTTGCAGATCTCCCACCCCTTCCACATGGCTCCTCTGAGAACTCCAGCTGSCTTTCACCACCTCCCAGCAGGGGAAATTATGTTTGCTTGCTTTATCTCACCAAACAGAGGCRAGGTGCTGAGGCTCAGTAAAGCTGTCTATGGAAAGACCCACTTGAATTCAGTTATAAAAGGTCAGCAATGATTTTGAGAGGCAAACAGGGAGGAACAAACAGCTGACTGCTTTCTGACTGGTGTTTTTAAGTGTCAGGCAGAACACTGCATAGAGCACAAAAGGCACATCTAGAGCAAGCTTATCCTATTTCCATGAAAAAAAAGTATGAGCACTCAGTAGTTTAAATAAAGCAAACGGTGACAGACCAGTAGTTTAAATAAGGCAAACTTACCAGATCCTGATAGATGCTCTTGGGGGGGAAGGGGAGATGACCATCTTGCAGAATGTTAGTGCCAYGATGCCTACATAATCTCACTAATTACTAACTCCCATTAACTTCCACACGTATTATGTGAAAACATTATGAAACAGATAGAAAATATGTAAACACATAGAAAACCTTGGTGTGTGTCTACTTGGCACTAAATCATCCTTCTTACAGGTAACTTTGTGCTAGTTTTGTATCAAAGTTTTCATATCAATAGCTGCCGCATTGCACCATCTAATCACACACCTAAAATCCTTTCTATCAACAACAGATTTCACCATAACTGCAGCTATCTGCAAAACAAGGGGTTGATAGTTCCCAGCTGTTAAATAACTTCCCCATCTGATCATCCAGGAGCCACTCTGAAAGTCACACTCCACCACCTGAGCTGGGACTGAGGCCCCTTCACAGCTACACCACTCACACCTACATTTTGTGTATTAACACACGATGCTGTGTTAATAATAGGCATAATTCCATATTTCTGTGCTTTAACATTTATACTTTCAGCTGTCTACTAAAAAAAAAAAAAAAAAAAAGAAGCTGAGAGCTGAGTTCTACATGTGAAGATGTATCTTTCAAATCTTGAGGTTGTGCTGTAGATGGCCCAGCTGAGAGATGGCACAATAGAAAGAAATTATTTGTAGAACAGATTTTTATGTTTCTTTTTAAAACAGATTTTAAGTGTCAATTATTAAACAGGAAATTTTTTAAAGAGCCCGCATGTGGAGTGGTTAGAGAATTTTCCACTAATTAGTCTAATGGCATGCACTGTTAAATATTTATAACCATTAAGAAGGCTGAACCATCAACAGCAATATGAGTGAGATTCATGGAGTTCAGAGTCTAGAGATTAAGAACATTTTCCATCAAAATTAGGTACTCCAGGGATATAGATAMAAATAAAGAATAAAGTAGAGAAAGAGTGAAAATTGATGACTAGGAAGACTGAAAGAGCAATTTCACTTTGTAGTCTGGTATTACCTATAAGAAGGTGAATCCAGCAAGCAATTTTTTAAGACTAGTTAAAAACTTAGGCACCTTGTAAAGAGGAAAAAAATTAAGTAAAAGGGTCATGAGTAATAGTCCTTTACCAACACGAAAGCTCACCTTTCTTTGAAAAACCCTTACACAAACATTTAGGTTCCAATGTGATTTTAAAGGTGATGAGGTAAAAAAGGGCACAGGTCAACTTAAAAATTCTGAAAATTGGTGTCATCACAACCATTATATATAAATTTAAATTAATACCAAACACATTCAAGTGGTATTTTTACAGATATTGCCACTATAAACACATTTTGGATATTCAATTCCATCATCATTCATTGAAGAGAATAGATAACCACTCTAAGAACACAAGTCTTTGCTGATGCATTTTTATAGGTTAATGCTGGTAAGAAAAATACACACAGGAATTACACCTCTATATATGTAAAAAAATACCAGTGGCACCCTGGTGTCTAGGAGGGGCCAATATAGATGCAGCACAAGCTGTGTTTCAGCTTCTGCCCATTGCCTGTCACAGAGYGAGCCACTAAAAAGAGCCTGGCTTCACACTTACCAGACACATCGAAAATAGCTTTTTAAGTAGCCTCAGACTCATACCAAAAGAGTAAATACTCTGTATTTTTCTTTATGACATGACACACTGATTACAGCAAATTACATCACAACTTTTATTATTTCTCAAGAGTAGAGGAAAAGTCACCAAAAAAAAATGCTTACTGGTAATTCTGCAGCTTTAAAAATTGTATTTTAAAATGTCATTTATGATCATCACAATTTTTTTAGTGTGCATATTGTTATGTGCCTAATTCCACATTTGTATGAGGAAATTCAAAGCGAGTACCTGGAATAGCTATTTTTCAATATCTGTGTTTCATTTAGCATTTTAATCTACTTAATCATCACTGACATATTTAAAAAGTCAGTTGCCTTACTTCTTTGTAAGAGTTATACTCCTATAAAGCAAAGAGCCTTTGGTTTACTTTTCCTTCAGTATTTATCAGAAAAGCATAGCTTCCCTTCTAAAATTCACCATGGTCAGTGGCATTGCAAATAAGCTCATTAATACATTTTGCATTCTCAAGTATTACATTTGTTCAACAGATTTAAAAATATGTAACTCCACATGCTCATTATCTTCTTCAGTTTGGCTAGGAGGCTGTCAACCTTGTCARTTATAATACTTCAGAGATTTCCCTTTCATTTTTTTCTCCCATATTTTCTAAGCTTTCTGATTATGATCTACAAAAATTTTCTCTATAGCCTCACTTTGTCTTCAAATAGCCTTTTTAGAAAGAATCTCCCCTTTAATTTTTCATCAGACTTTGTAGTGCACAGGTAGTATATCTTTATTATTCCAGTGTTGCTTTCCATCTTTTATGGATTCAGTTTTCACTATGTATTATATTCTGCAGACCTATTGTCCTTTTCACCTTCTCAGTTCATCTTTCTATTCTGTCTTTTTTACCTATAAGCCCCTTCTCCCTTACTGTGACCTTTTCCTGTCTTTTGAAATCTCCTCAGTATGTGCCTGTCCTTCAAGTCACACTGTTATCCTTCAAATAATTTTGCTGACTGCAGCCTGGACCTCTGTTTGAAGACATTTTTCTAAACTACTTTTCAGACATATTGTAATTGTAGACAACCCAGAAAAAAAAAATCAACTATCTTTTAATCTGAGAACCTACCAAACCAGGGAAACGATCCCATGCCGTTCAGGGCTCTGATTACTACCAAAGAAGTGCTGCTCTCTCTGAAGAGTTTCAATAGTCAGAAGGTAAAAGTGCTGAACTTCATTGGAAAAAAGACTGGAGAGCGAAAAAATGAGGATATTCAGGTAACTTACTTAAAATATAACTATTTAATCAATGTTCCACTTCATATTTTCACACGATCCTAGCTGAAGGTTTTCAATCACTCCTGCAAAACCTGTGTGCAGCCTTGCTGATGAAGAGATGGAATAATGTGTTCAGTACTTTAGCTCCACTGGCTGCCACATGCAGATTAAGCAAGTTTGATCTTTAAGCTTTGGTTCTGTCAGAGAACCTTACAGGTAGTTAAGCAATAAGCGTAACTGTATTTTTTGGGATGTAATGCCACTTTTCTGGGACACTGTGCTGACCCCGTGTTTGCCAAATGCTCGCAAATGAGCAAACTTTCTTARAGGCTGCAGCCATATTCTGTCACTTCTAATTTCCATTTCATGCTTATCACTGCAATTTCAAYTGTGAAAACTTACAGATCAAATACTGAACAAGGAACATGCTGTGTCCCCAGGAATAGCCAGACAGATCCTATTTCCTCCTGGTATTCTCCCACTAGCTGCAAAAATCTTACTTTTAATGTACAAAATTTTGTACATGCCTCAATACCTCAGGTGTTTGGCTTTCTCTGAATTTGCTTCTTCCTCATCTTTTATGGTACAAGCCTGATCTAGCATCAAATGAATAAAGCATAGGTATCAGGAAATAGAAAAATCTTTCTCAAATAGACTGGAAGTTTTTGGAGGATACACAACATTGGTCTAATACAAATCTATACAGAAAGCACATTTAATAATAACTGTTCCATTTCTATAGCTGATGATGTTAAAATAAAAGATACCAACTCACCATTGTTCATTTGCCTAGTACACCAACAGTATATATGGTAAAGTCACCTGAATCAGTAAAGAAACTCAACTTTAATTCACTTCATTAGCTTTCAGCTTCTGGACGTGCCCTCTTACTMGTTTTAACAGGTTTCTTTCCACCCCTTTTCAGTTTGTGAGCTATTTCTTTGTAAATAAGAGCTATGTRCATACCCCTGTGACTCCTGCACATTTTCAGCCATTCTTACTTAGTATTTCCAGGAAGCTCCAGTCTGGTGGCACAGGAGCTGACAATAGTTGGGACTTTTAGAATTTATAAATCTGTGCCATTTTATGGTGTAAGGCCAGAAGCTTCTCTGATACAATAAATATCTTTGAAGTAACACTAAATAAGCACCTTCATATGTCCTTAAGGGTTCCATTTCAGGGTGTGACAAAAAGGACTGATAAACTACGAATTGCTTCCATCTTATTAATTTTCAATATTTTAAAATATTTGTTTTAAACTTTATCAAAACAATGTCATGCCATTATTGGCTCTAGTAGTTGAATCTTAAGATAGGAAGAGGCTTCATAAGAATGGTGCTAACTTCTGAAAAGCTCTGCCAGTTCCCTTTATTACCAAAGATGAAATTTCAGCTCACAAGGAACATTATTTCAATACCCATGCAGTGATAATCCAGGTAAAAAGAGACCTATTCAACTCGATCCATTGAAGCTGAAAACTGCGTTGAAGAGTTCTATTGCAATTTATTCCTTTTCTGTGAACTAGGAAAATGGAAGCTTGCATCAAGACTTATTTTAAGGCGCCATATGGAATTTTTTTTTTACTTTCTTTGAAGGTTTTATATCCCATGACATAAATTCCATTGCAGCACATATTTTCCTAATGAAAGGGAATTGTTTCACCCTTTTGAGAGTTAAAACTGTACGATATTGTTAGAGGTATTTTCTAACTATTCAGTTAGATAAAAAAAAATCAAAATTAATATAATTTATGTGTATTTATATATCATTAAGGAAAACTTAACATGGCGTACTCAGGAACATAATTACATCTAAAATAGCTAAATAGCTGTTTCATACCTCATCCATGGGAACACTGATATTTCTCTTTCCCAAATAAAGGGAACAGAAACAGAGAGGTTTGTGAAAACTTTGTACAAATAAACCAAAGCAGAAGAAGTCCAAAGACCAGGAGCTGGTCCCTAAAGTCTACACCCAATCATTCACCTAYGTCTTCCTTAGATCCAAGTGGATCTAGACACAAAAGGCTTATTCAGAAAGCACAATGTACTTTTCTCTAGCAAACAGTCTAGCAGACTTAGGAGAAACAAAGTCCCTAAAATTAATAGTAGAATACTTCATACTGGGATTTAAACTACTTTCATTTGTAGAGGAAGATAAAACCAGACAAATGAAAGTGATTTTCARCTCTTAAAGAAATATTTCAGTATYTCACCAAGGAAATAAAKKWWAAAAAAAARRAAWTWAARKTTTTTAARTATGTGAAAYWTATAAATCAATGAAAACACTTTAACAACTAACATAAATAACGCTGATATTATCAAGAAAGTCAGAAAGTATAATTGAACTCTAGCTGATCCCTTAATACAAATCTCACTGTTTTGTAAGCAAGCCAAGCCTGATATTTCCAGTCCAGTAGAAAAATCCTTTCATTATTTTAAAAGGCAACAGATAAAACTTTTCACAATATGCAAGTATGTAACATTTCCCTTTAAAGAATTCTAATAAAAGTGGGAAATGATAGATGCTAAATTTTCTTGTTAGATTCACTTAAATTATGTTTATGAGTTGCATTCTTAGTTACTAAAGTAGTTGTGAGAATTGTTAGCCATTAACCATTTAGTATAATTTTTAAAAGCATGAAGAAATAAAACTTTAATTGAAGTCTAACCCTTAAATATTGGTGAATAATTTAGTTTTCTTTCAACTAATAATGTAAAATAAGCTATTTCTCAAGAAGATTATTTCTTTTCTATCCTTTTGTCTTAGTCTACTCTAATTTCTAGCACTTTTAATATCCCTCAATATTAATTAGGAAAATACTGTTAATTTTCTTGGCTACTACTAAAAAAATTGCTCTTATAGATTAGTGCATGGTGCATCACTGCCTACGAAAAGTGTCTCAAATGTAATAGGATTTCTTGAAGGCAGTAAGACTTGTTTTTTTTCATATACAACATGGTATTGTCTCAATGTTTTAGAAAATAATTGATATATATATCTTTATGACTGGAAAGGTGAATCGTGTGTTTATACCAATACAAATAAATGATGAAATCTTCAATGTAACTTTCTCTTCAAATAAAACATCCATACGCCTGCAGTAAATATTTAATTCAGCTAGTAAAATCCCGAAACCACTTTAAGATACTTTATAACTCTATCTCTGTCAAATGACATTTTTCATACTCTATTTTACTTATTCTGAGTTATTTATGTTAAATTATATCGAKATGAGATTTTAAATGAATGACAATAAGGTTTCCATGGAATAATCAGACATCTGTTGTTGTTTTTCACTCAAAGGCATTTTTCTGMACTCAGATTTTCAAAAATCCTGGTCCATCTTTTTTTGCAGTGAGGAAACAACACAGAAATGACATTCTGGGGAAGATTATTTTACCCCATAAAACTGAAGATTGAGTTGTGAATATATTATTTTGAGATTACGGTTCAAAGAATTCAAACATAATTAAAGGATTTTCCATCTTCCTCTGTGGACTGTGATTGAAAATGTGTATTGGAGAAAGG